>NW_026515590.1:300000-484668 GCF_027406575.1 Nycticebus coucang | reverse complement strand
ACCTATTGATTTTCTTCCCACATCTCTTAGGCTTAATGTTTTTCTCATTTAGCATTTATCTTCCACCCAAAGACCTTCGTTTTGTGTTTTTTTTTTAATTTATTAATGTATTTATTTATCTATTTATTTATTTGACTTTGGGGTATTTATTGGAGATGAAACATTTCAGGTTGTCTTCAGCTGACTAGAACTTAATTTGTCCTTTTCTCTCAAAAAAAAAAAAAAATACGCCTGGAAAGTTCATTACATGGTGACAGTTCTTTCTTTCTTAACAGTGTGAAAATCTAATGTCACTATATTTTCTCAATGTGTGCACATGAAATAGTCACAATTGTTTCATTTGTTGATCTTCTGTATATATTATAATATTTTCTGTCTGATTTTATTTATGTGACTTTGCCTTTATCTCTGGTTTCAGCACATTATTATTGTTTGGACATGGTTTTTATTAAGTGTATCTGGTTTTGAGTCACTAAGTTTCTTTGCTCTTTAAGTTTATATCCCTCATAGATAGTGGATTAGGGATTACCAGTGGCTGGGGGTGGGGGAAGAATGTGGACTGACTGATAATTGTGGGATTTGGTGGGGGAGTTGATAAAAGTATTGTAAAATTGGATTATGATGGTGGAAGAATAATTCTGTGTACATAGTAAAACGATTTAATTGTACCTTTTATAGTATGTCGAGTATATCTCTTATTTTTTTATTTCTATTTTTTTTTTGTAGAGACAGAGTCTCACTGTACTGCCCTCGGGTAGAGTGCCGTGGCATCACACGGCTCACAGCAACCTCTAACTCTTGGGCTTACGTGATTCTTTTGCCTCAGCCTCCCGAGCAGCTGGGACTACAGGCACCCGCCACAAGTCCCGGCTATTTTTTTTTGTTGTTGTTGCAGTTTGGCTGGGGCTGAGTTTGAACCCACCACCCTCAGCATATTGGGCCGGCGCCCTACTCACTGAGCCACAGGCGCAGCCTCTTATTTTTAATAAATGAATACTACGTGGGAACAAACCCCACTGACAATTAGAAGGTGCAATGTGCTGAATCTCACTTCCTCTAACACTGACAACACAGGGTTGGCCACAGTCATCATCTGCATTTGTCACAGGCAGTCATGGGGTTATTTACCTCACAGGAGGCCAAGGGCAGTTTTTGTCTCAGTTCTCCATGTGTCTGGAGCACTGTGTGAGCACTCAGGCTATCATCCCATGATGAGCAGTAATAAACAGCCTCATCCTCAGGCTGGAGGCCCGAGATGGTCAGGGAGTCAGTATTGCCAGTATTGGAGCCAGAGAACTGATCAGGGATTCCTAAGGGCCGTGAAACTCCAAGCATGACAGTTTGGGGGGCACCAGGAGAAATCTGCTGGTACCAGCCCACATTATACTTTCCAACATTGTTGCTGTTTCCAGTACAGGACAGGGTGATCATCTCTCCCATAGACGCTGACACCCAGGCTTCCGGTGTCAGTCTGGACTGTGCCCAGGATCCTGGAACAGAAGAGGTAGAGACACACAGAGGTAGTCTGGGGTCATTTTCCACCACATGATCTCAAAATGAAAGGGAGAAATCAACCAGGTGTACCCCACCCAGGCACTTCTGCTTCCCAGGGCCTGTCACCTGGGCAGAGAGTGAGGAGGGTGAGCAGGAGAGGGGCATAGCCCATGGTGGAGATTCCTGTCAGCTATGATTTCTGGGGATCCACAGCTGCCTCAGAGCTGCCCCTGGTCTCTTGTACCTACTTTCCCACTGTGGGGACTGAGAGGCCTTTCATTCAAATCAGTCCCCTCCCCTCACATGGCCTCCCAGTCCCTGGGCATGGAGATTTCTCTACATGAGGCTGGAAGGGCCTGGCATGAGCCTCCCTGGGACTAAGATTAAGCAGCCAGTCTATCCCAGGGGACAGTGAGCCGCAGGCCCCCAGCAGAGAGCAGGTGGCTGGTTTCCAGCCGGGCAGCACCACAGTGCCCCTTGCTGCCCCTGGGGTGGATTCGCTCAGGTCTGGGATGCCCAACAGGGGACCCTGGGAAGAACACTGGGATCCCCACCCCTTCTCTGCTGCTGTCCTCAGAGAGAAGGACCCCTTCACTCCCCGGTGGCTCCTCCACAGGACAGCTGTTCACCTTGTCTAAGTGCTGACTTCAGTGACAGGGACTCCTCGGCAGTTTAATCTGTGGCCATTTCTTCCACTGTGGATTTGTTGTGGGGTCAGCTCACTAGAACCACAAAGGACAGTGACAGCCCAGCCAAGACCTGTTAGTTGGAAAGGCCTAGGATGGTGGCTTTGCTTTCCCTCTGCCCATGCTGCACCATGACAGGGTGGTTGCTTTTTATGTTCAGTTGTGAGACTTTCTATTATACATGAGATATTAGAGCCTTCTCAGATATGTGATCAGCATGTGTTTCTTCTGTTAGTGTTTGACTTTCTCTCTCTTTGACTGTGTCCATTGACAAACACATTTAAAATTTTTCATCAAGTCAAATTTATTTATTTATTCATTCATTTACTTTTTTTTCAAATCATAGCTATGTATATTAATGCAATTATGGTGTACAATGTGCTGGTTTTATATGTAATTTGAAATACTTTCATCAGACTTGTTAACATAAACTTCACCACATTTTCTTAGTTATTATGTTAAGATATTTATATTCTACACTTAGTAGATATAACATGTACCCTTATAAAATGCACCATAGGTGTGGTCCCACCAATTACCCTCCCTCTAGCCATCCTCCTCCCTCCCCTGCCCATCCTCTTTCCCTTTCATCTGTAGTTGGGTTATAGCTTTCATATGGAAGTGTGGATGCTTATAGATTGGTTTCATAGTAGGGCTGAGTATATTGGATACTTTTTCTTCCATTCTTGAGATACTTTGCTAAGAAGAATATGTTCCAGCTCCATCCATGTAAACATGAAAGAGGTAAAGTCCCCCCCTTATTTTTTTTTAAGAGACAGTCTCACTCCATCACCCTCGGTAGAGTGCTATGGCATCACAGCTCACAGCAACCTCCAGCTCTTGGGCTTAGGTGATTCTCTTGCCTCAGCCTCCTGAGTAGCTGGGACTACAGGCACCCTCCACAACAATAGACCAGGCTACTTCTAGTTGCAGTGTGGCCAGGGCCGGGTTTGAACCCACCATCCTCGGTATACAGGGCCAGTGCCCTACTCACTGATCCACAGGTGCTGTTTGTCTCCATCTTTTTTAAGGCTATATTTTATGGCATACATATACCGCAATTTATGAATCCATTCATGGGTTGATGTGCACTTGGGCTTCTTCCACGACTTAGCAATTACGAATTGGGCTGCAATAAGCATTCTGGTGAAAAGATCTTTGTTAAAAAGTGATTTTTGGTCTTCTGGATATGTACCTAGTAGAGGAATTGAAGGATTGGCAGGTCTATTTTTAGATCCCTAAGTGGTCTCCAAACATTTTTTTAAAGGGAATATATTAGTTTGCATTCCTACCAGCAGTGCAAAAGTGTTCCCTTTTGTCTAAATCCACACCAACATCTATGGTTTTGGGATGTGGAATAATCTTACTAAAGTTAGATGATATCTAAAAGTGATTTAATTTGCATTTCTCTGATGATTAAGGATGATGAGCATTTTTTTCATGTGTTTGTAGGCCATGCACCTGTCTTCTGTAGAGAAGTTTCTCTTCAAGTACCTTGCCCACCCTGAGATGGGATCACTTGTTCTTTCTTGCTAATATGTTTGAGTTTTCTGTGGATTTTTTTTTTTTGCAGTTTTTGGCCAGGGCTGGTTTGAACCCGCCACCTCTGGCATATGGGGCCGGCGTCCTACCCCTTTGAGCCCCAGGCACCGCTCCCTCTGTGGATTATTGTTATTAAACCTTTGTCAGAGACGTAACCTGAAAATATCTTCTCCCATTCTGAGGGCTGTCTGCTTGTTTTATGCACTGTGTTCTTGGCTGTGCAGAAGGTGTTTAATTTGATCATTTCTCAGTAATGTATTTTTGGTGTTGCTTCAATTGCCTGGGGGTCATTCTCAGAAAATATTCTCCCAGGCCAATTTCTTCAAGTGTTTTCCCTGCACTTTCTTCTAGTAATTTTATACTTTTCTATCAAAACACACACAGACACACACAGACACACAAAAGCACACACAGAGACACACATAAAAACACACACAAGGACACAAAGACACACACAGACACAGAGACACACATAAAAACCCACATAAGTACACACACATATACACACAGAAACACAGACGCAAACAAAGACACCCACAGACATACACGGAGACACAGACACAGAGAACACAAAGACACACACATACACACACAGACGCACAGAGATACAAACACACAGACCCACACACAGACATACACAGAGACACACTCAGACACACACATGACACAGAGAGACACACAGAGACACATACACGGACACACACAAACACACACAGGGACACAAACACACACAGACAAAGACACAGACAAACACCCACACAAGGACACACACTTATACACATAGACACACACAGACACACACTCAGACACACACAGAGACAGACACACAGAGAACACAAAGACATGCACACATACACACAGACACACAGAGAGACAAACACACAGACACACACACAAACACACACAGAGACACACACAGACATGCACAGACACACACAGACACACACACAGAGACACACAGAGACACACACACACAGAGGCACAGACACAGAGGTAAACAAACACTAAGACAGACACTCATACAGAAACACACTCAGACACACATACAGACACACACAGAGAGACACACAGAGACATGGACACAGATACATACATAGACAGAGGTACAGAGACACACACACTGAGATACACAGACACGCACAGAGACAGACACACATGGATACACACACAAACCCAGACACACACACAGACACACACACAGAGCCACACATATACAGAGAGACACACAGAGCCACACACAGAGCCACACAGACACACAAAGACACACAGAGAGAAACAAATGGACAACCACACGTACACAGACACAGACACACTCACAGACATACAAGGTGACACACAAACAGACACACACACACAAAGGCATACACAGAGACACATATACAGAGACACACAGACATATACACAGACACACTCACAGAGACACCCACACAGACACACACACAGACACACAAAGGCACAGACAAACATACAATTAGACACGCAGAAACACACACACAGACACAAAGAGAGACACAGACACACACAAAGACACACAAAGAAACACACAGACTCAAACACACAGAAACACACAGAAACACAAACACAGACACACAGAGACACATGGACACATGCACACACACAGACAAACACACAGAGACACGCACAGACTCACACATAGGCACACATACACAGACACACTGACATATAGACACACACACAGACACACCCAGAGACACACTCACAGACACACACACAGCAATACACACAGAGACACACATAGACACACATAGAAAGACAGACACAGGCATACATACAGAGAAACACAAACATACAGACCCTCAGAGACACACAGTCACAAACAGAGACACACACTCAGAGACACACAGAGATACATACACAGACATACCCAGAGACACATACATAGACACACACACAGAGACACACCCAGAGACACACACATAGACACACATACAGGCACACACAGACACTCTGAGACAAACACAGACACACACACGCAGACACATAGAGACACAGACAAGACCCACACTCAGACATGCACACACAGAGACACACAGACACACATAGACAAAGACACACACAGGGATGCAGACACAGACACATACAAAGACACATGTAGAGAAATATATGCAGACGCACACAGAGACACACACATAGACACAAACAGAGACCCACACACAGAGACACTCACACAGACACAGGCACACACCCACAGACATAGAGACACACACAGACACACACAGAGACCCACACACACAGACACATCACACACAGAGAAACACACACAGAGACACACACCCAGACACTTACAAAGACACACACAGAGGAACATATTACTGACACACACACGCACACACAGACACACAGACACATACAGAGAGACACACAGAGGAAGATGCAGAGACACACACAGACACACAATCACACACACATAGACACACACAGAGACACACACACAGATACATAAACTGACAGACACACACACTCAGAGACAAACATACACAGGCACACAGAGACACACACACAGAGTCACACAGACACACACACAGATACATAAACAGACACACCCAGACACACACGGACACTCAGAGACAAACACACACAGACACACAGAGACACACACACAGAGATACACACACAGAGACACACACAGCCACACACAACTAGGGGTTGCTCTCAGAAACTTCATTTTGGGACACTGAGGCGGTTGTCAGTTGGCTCTCCAATAAAGGACTCCCCTGAAAATTTGGCTCGTGTGGCTGTGTGATCTCTGGGGGAACTTCTGGGCGTAACACTAGGTTTAAGGGTGTCATGCACAACACCTGGCCTTTCTTTACTATTTATGTATAGTTCTGAGTCTCTACTGAGAACTCTGTGTCCTCCATCTATGTGTCTATTGTTGTACTAATATCATGCTTTTTTGGTTACTATGGTCTTGCAGTATAATTTGAAGATTGGAAATGTAATGCCTCCAGATGTGGATTGCATTGGCTAGTCAGGCTCTTTTGTGATTCCGTGTGAAAATTAGGATTTTTTTCTCTAATTCTTTCCAAAATGATGTTGGCATTTTAATGGGAATTGTATTGAATCTGTAAGTCATATTTGGGCAATATGACATTTTAGCAATGTTGATTCTTCCAGTGTTTTGTCATTCACGTAATCTACAATTTCTTTCATTAGTGTTTTCTAGTTCTTACTTTAGAGATTTTTACTTCCTTGGTTAAATGTATTGCTAGGCATTTTATGTTATTTTGTAGCTATTGTGAATGGTATTGAATTTTTGATGTGATGATCACCTTAGCATTTATTAGTGTATAAAAATGCTACTGATTTGTGTACATTAATTTTGTAACCTGAGATAATTAAATTTATTTATTAATTCTAGGAGTCTTTTGGAGGAGGCTTTACGGTTTTCTAGATTTAAGATCATCTCATTGGCAGCAGGGATAGTGTAACTTTTTTTTTGTTTTCTGACTTGAGTGTCCTTTATTTTTTTCTATTATCTGATTTCTCTGGCTGGGACTTCCAGCACTATGTTGAGTAGAAGTGGTGAGAGTGAGCATCGTCCGGTCTCAATTCTTACTGGGAATGCTTTTAACTTTATCTCATTCAGAATAGTGTTTGAATTAAAGGCCATTCACAATCAGAAAGGATTTGGAAGGGGTTTGTCTTGTGAACTAAAATAAAATCTTACGTCCCCCTCCACCAGCAACTAACTGAATGGACCCACCCGCCTTGGCCAAGGGGATCCCTTAAATTGAGTTGCTAGCCAGCAGAGAGGAAATCTGACATGTCTCATCATGCTCCCTCCTCTTATTAGAGATGCCCTCTGTGACTCACAACAGCCAAAGGCTGTGGAAGACTTACCTACACGTCCTCAGTATACACAACAAACCAGTTGAGTCTGTCCAGTGCTTTGTCTCCGATTAACAAACCCTTTACCTTAAGCATGTCTTTTTGCTGACTCCTGGTCTTTTAGACAAAGTCTAACTCTTCCAGACAATTATCAGGTAAAGAATCTTTAAACCCACGTATAAATCTGTGAGCCCCAACCCACCAGATGTCCCAGCTTTTTGTGCCAAACCAATGTATGTTTTCTGCTTATTGATTTATAACTTCACCTGTAATTCCTAACTCCTAAAACCAAACTGCAAACCCATAACTGGGAGTCCACTTGCTCAAGGCTTTCTGGGTGTGGCTCTGGGTCATAGTCTTCAAATTTGGCTTAGCATAAACCTCTTTAAATTATTTTTACAAGTATGGTTTCTTTTCCATTGACATCATATGTAGTTTTTATTATGTTGATGTATGTATTTATTCTGTCTATGCCTATTTTGCTGAGGGTTTTTTATCATTAACACTTGCTGGTGTAGGGTGAGGGGAAATGTGCCCTTTCCCCCCAAAAAGTGGCTGAAAGACCAACTCACAATTAAGGCAGGATAGTAAGAGAAATGTTTATTTCCAAATATCATGCACATGGGGAGAATTACAGGAGTCATCTCCCAATGTTTTAATGATGGCCCGATACCTTTTAAGATGCCTTTTAGAAGGGAGGGGGAGAATGTGGAGTACAGGAGCAGCAGGTGAATGCTAAGAAGGATGAATAGATGGGGGGAAATGAATTGACTTGTAAATTAACCCGAGAGAGAGTTATTATGTTTTAAACAATTTGCAGTAGGTCTGCTAGCCTTCAGGGTGAACAAAGAAAGTTAGTTTTGCCCCTTTGATATTTTGATCACATTGGTCAGGTTTTATGTAGATAGAGAAGAAGCCCCTTCCAAATGCTTTCTGATTGTGAATGGCCTTTAATTCAAAATATTCTTTATACAAGTAGTCAATTTTGGAGTGAAATTTCCTTAGCTCCTTCACTGGATTTTAGTGAATGTTCTTACTGTATCTATCGAAATAATCATATGATACTTGTTTTAAATTCTGCTTATGTAGTGAATCACATTTCTTGATTTGCATATGTTAATCCATCTTTGTATCCCTGGGAGGAAATTCACTTGTCATGGTAAACTATACTTTTCATGTGATCTTGGGTTTTTTTGCTAGTGTTTTCTTGATTGTTTTTGGATAGATGTTAATCAGGCCTGTAGTTATCTTTTTGTTGTTGTTGTATTCATTCATGGCTTTGGTATTAGGTTGGTATTGACTTCATTAAATGAATTAGAGAGGATTTCCTCTTTCTAATCTTATGTAACAGTCTCAGTAGGACAGGTACCAGTTCTTCTTTGTATGTCTGGTAAGAATCACTATGATCTGGTTTTTGGCTTTTTTGGGAGGAAGCATATGTTTTATTGCTAATTTATTCTCACTACTTGTTGGTATGTTTAGAATTTCTATTTTTCTCCAACTCAGCTTGGGAGGTTGTGTGATTGCAGGAATTTATTCATTTTCTCTAGAATTTTTATTTTTTATTTATTTATTTTTTTTTACATTAATCACTTGTGCAGTCTCAACTGCCATTATCCTGTTTAATCAGTTATAAGATGTATAATTTTTCACATATAAATATTCCCAAAATTGGGATACTACTGACCCAACAGTACTTGTGATGTAATTAGACACTGTCTCTTAGGAAGAAAGGATCAACATCTTAGCAACACATCACACCAACAAAAGCTTTAGTCCAGTAGCAGGGAGAGGGTACTGTGAGGTCAGCCTACCAGCACTTCAGATATACAGATCTTATCCTGACCACAAGAGCTGCAGCTTACATGGTAAGCCTGGAATGCTACAGTTAATAGGTGGTTTGGCTAGTAGCAAATTATAACGTAGCATCTGTCCACTGTTTCACAGTACCAAAATTCACCAAATCTGCATCCTCTATTTCTTTGAAACATTGTTAAATATTAGTATCTGTTTTCAAGTGTGAGTCCAGCAGCTATGGTGATGTCATCATTACTACTGAATATCCCACTTTCATTTGCCTTCATTGATGTCACTGTCGCTGTCACTGCTGCTGTCACTATCACTGTCACTGGTCCATGCAGTTAGGTTTTCTAGGGCTTCCTTTTGTTCCTGGCTGATGGCAAAGTCAGTCATTACTCTCTGGAAAAGGCTCTTGCAAATAGGTAAGCTGAAAGCACTCACCAGTTTTACCACTTCAATGGCCTGGGCAGGGCTATTGGACACTTTTGCACTGTCCATGAACTCATTCAGCAACTCATTTCTAGGGATCTTATTATGCTTCCTGAAAAGCCCCAACATTTTCCATGCTTCATGGGTTCTCCCAGCCCTTAAAAAGAGGACAGCTACACAGTTGAGAGGGATGGCTGGCCAATCTGGAGCAGTCTGTCTGCCATCTTGGCTTTCATAAGCAGATTTGATGTCAGCGGCACAGTCAGCAAACTCCTCCAGAAGCTCTGGTGGATGCTTATCCCTTGCCATAAGAATCAGAATCTCTTCCTTCAGGTCATTGTGGAAAGTATGACCACATTCTTTACTATCTTTCCAAATCCGAGGAATCACTTCTAGCCGATTGGCCACACCCAATGCTTGGAGAAGATCTACCAATGTTTGGGAGTGGGGAAAGAAAACTGAAGGTATCAGGTCCTTATACCACTTCAAGGTGACATCAATTTGTTCCATTAGACAAATTAAAGTGAAGAACTTGGAATAATAGAAATGACGGCGATAATCAGGTCCCATAAATTTCCGGTTATCTCCAGTGTTTAAAAGGCCATGTACTTGGTAAGCAAGTTCCAGATCTCTGAGAGATGAGCAAACTCTCATGGCTGACTGAAAAAACATACCATCATCCAGATCCTTTGGAGAAAATTTATTTCCCATTAATTCATTCATTATATCATAGATGATCAGGGATGATCCTTTTGAAATGTTTTCATGTTGATAAAATAGCTGAATAATATGGTGATATGTTGCAAGCGAGGGTTCTATTCCAATGGCTTTCATTTCTGGTAAGGTCTGTATTGCTGGCAATCTTGCAAGTACATGAAATCTTCGGAGACATTTCAAAATGGTATTAAAAGTCTGTAGATTTGGTTTCACCTTCTGTGCAACCATTTGTTTCAGTAGCTCCAGTGTTTTATTCCATTTTTCCTCAAAACCCGCATTCAGCCCCAACATTGTTGCTTCAATCAATGCACTGAATGTGTATACATCAGCATGGAGTCTGTTGTTTAATAATTCAGTGTACAAGTTTAATGCCGGCTCATAAGCTCGATGCTTCACCATCCCTCGGATCACTGTGCAGTAGGAATGTGAATTTTTCTCTGGCATCAATGTAAAGATTCTCTCAGCATTGTTTTTTTGCGCTCCATGTAGCTCCAATCTGATGACCAGCCTTCTTCCTAAATTTCTTGTTACTTTCCTCTTCCAATTCCTCTGACGGTTCAGTTTGCTGAAAAGGATAATCAGTGGAGGGCTCGTGGTCACCATAGTAACACAGTAAATCCAAGAGATTATTTGTTGTTTCAATAGACACAGTGGTTCCTGCTTACGAAAGCTGATCAAACAGGTCCACAGAGGATTTGACTTTTTTAAGCTTGATTCGTTCCTTTAGGGCAGCTTCACTTACTTCTTCCATCTGAGGTTCAAAGCACTCAGGCATTAAACACGGTATATGTGGTTCAGCTATGTCCTTTTGAAAATATTTGGGATGTGAATTAATAATAAACTTTGCTGCATTCTCCCCAGACTTCTTTGCCAGTAAAAATGAACGAGATTCCACAGAAGATGCTGGAATAAGGTAGGGATCATCTTGAAATGCATAAGGTGCAGCTGTGGTGTCCCTGTTTACTGTGGAAGCAAGTGCCTGAAGAACGGCCACTTTATCCCAAGATTTCTTTCTTGGAATAACCACTTCTTCAATCCTTGTTACATCAGTTCCTTCAACTTTTGGGAGGGTTGTACTTCCAGAATAAAATCTGAAACTTGATATTCGTTCACAAAGTCCTGCACGTTGACCCTTCAATGACAGGTAAAGCCTGCTGTGGATCCTGAAGCAAACTGAACCAGTCACCGCCATCTTTCGTTTCCTCTAGAATTTTTAGATTGTGTTCACAGAGGTGTTCATAGTAGTCTCAGAAGATCTTTTGCATTTCTATGATATAATGATATAATGTCTCCTTTTACATTTCTGATTGACCTTATTTCAATCATTTTCTTCTTTTCTCAGTTAATCTACCCAGTGGTCTATCAATTCTGTTCTTTTCTTTTTATTTTTTTTTTTTTTTGTGTGGTATATCAGTTTTATTTGTCTTTTCAAAGAATCAAATTTTTGTTTTGTTGATCCTTTATATTGTTCTTTTTTGTTTCAATTTTATTTAGTTCTCTGATTTTTTGTTATTTCTTGTCTTCTACTAGCTTGAGGTTTGGTTTGTTTTTATTTTTCTAGAACCCCAATGTTTGACATTAGGTTATTAATTTGTGATATTTCTGTCTTTTATTTATTTATTTTTGGGGAGACAGAGTCGCAGGCTCTCACCCTGGGTAGAGTGCTGTGGCATCACAGCTCACAGCAACCTCAAACACTTGGGTTTAAGTGATTATCTTGACTCAGCCTCCAAAGTAGTTGGTATTACAGGCAACCGCCACAATGGCCACTGTTTTTTTGTTGCAGTTGTCATTGTTGTTTGGCAGGCCTGGGCTGGATTCAAACCTGCCAGCTTTGGTGTATGTGGCTGGCACTCTAGCCGTTGAGCTACAGGCATCAAGCCTATGATATTTCTCTGTTTTAATCGGAAGTATTTAGTGCTATAAACTTCTCTCTTAGCTCTGCTTTTAACTTACCCCAGAGATTTTGTTAGTTCATCTTTTAATTTAAAAAATGTTTTTTAAATTTTGCACCTTCATTTCATTGTTGATCTCAAAGTTAACTTAGTATTATGCCTTTTAATTTGCATGTATTTGTATGGTTTTGAAAATTTCTTTTAGAATTGATTTCTAGTTTTATTCCACTGTAGTCTGAGAAAATTCATAGTATTATTTTGATTTTTATCAATTTTTTGATACTTGTTTAGTGGCCTAACATATGATCTATCTTGGATAATGATGTCCCATGTTCTTATGAGAAGAACATAAATCTATACTTTGGGAGTAAAATATTCTGTAAATGTCTGTTAAGTACACTTGTTCTAGAGTCCTGTCTTATTCAGTGTTTCTTTGCTGTCCAGTTTTGTCATTGGAGTGTTGAAGTGCCCCATTATTAATATGTTGTTTGTTTCTTTTCTTAGATCAAGTGGTATTTCTTTTATGAATCTGGGACTCTGGTGTTAGGTGCATGTATATTTAGGATTGTTAGATCTAATTGTTGAATTGATCCCTATATCATTATATAATGGCTATCTTTGTCTTTTTTTTCCCACTTATTCAGTTATTGATTTAAAATCTGTTTTATCTGATCTAAGAGTAGCTACTCCTGCTCACTTTTTTTTTTTTTTTGAGACAAAGTCTCACTCTATCACCCTGGGTAGGTGCCATGGCATTATAGCATTAGCAACCTCAAACTTTTGCACTTGAGCAATCCTCCTGACTCAGCCCCCTGAGTAGCTGGGATTACAGGCACCCACCACAATTCCTGGCCATTTGTTTTATTTCTTTATAGACAGGTTCTCACTTTTGCTCAGGCTGGTTTCAAAGCCCTGAGCTCAAGCAGTCCACCCACTTTGGCCTCCCAGAATGTTAAGATTACAGGTGTGAGCTATCACACCGGGCCTCCTGCTCACTTTTGATTTCCATAGCATGGGATATTTTTTTCTCATGCTTTAACCTTGAGTTCATGAGAATCTTTATGAGTTAAATGGTTTTCTTGGAGACATTGGATATTAGGGTTGTGTTTTTTATCTATTCTACTAATCTGTATTGTAGGGGTCATAGCAAAACCTGTCCTTTTCCCTTGATCTGGTTCCCTGAAAGATCAACTCACAATTATATTAGATTAATAATGAGAGAGGATAGCCAAGAAGGGTGAGGTCTACAAGAACAGGTCTTCTCAAGGAGACCACAAAGATACACATGCAGGGTCCTCTCCATGGTGACTCAGCTCTTGGAAATTTGTAAACTTAACTTCCTGAAACTTGGAAATTTCTAAGTTCTGTGAAATCCTGTAGTTCTGTAGGGATGGGAATAGCATCCCCCGCTTGATTCAAACTAGCCAATGACAAGGGTACCCGTGGGGTGGAACTTTTTGACTGTCAATAAAAAGAGAAAGACCAAGGCAGTCGGGGAGCACAGCCATTTGAAATTCTTCTATGCCGTAAGCTCCCAGCTGGTGAATAAAGCACTTCCTCTTATAAATGTGGTGTTTGGGTGCTCCTTCTCTCTGTTGGGCCTTGTCTTCCTGCAACATTTTTGGTTCCCTGACCGGGAAGTAAGATCCCCCCGGAGAGAACACGCACCTGGTAGTTGCTGCCAATCCTTTGGACACCCACGTGGGGGCCCCTGATCGGCTGGGTGACGTGAACAACTGAGCACTCCAGGGAGGCAGTTTGGCCTCCCTGTGTAGACGCCTTAACTAGGCTGAGAAAGGACCCCATTGGCAGGTCTTCAAGGAGTCAAACACCAGGAGGAACTGACATGCAGGAACAGGTACTTACACAGGGAGATGTGTAAGGCAAGGTATGATCGATCTGGAGGTCCCATTACAGTTTTAGTGGAGAAGGAGCCTGATCAACTCCTTGGGCATTAGATTGCTGACAGGTCTGTTGAGAGGTGTGTGAGAGTGTGTGGATGTGGCATGACTGAAAGAACTCCGAGGGTGGAGTTGGACCTCCCTTCACAGGGCCTAGGGGAGTGTTAGTTTGCCTTCTATGGCTAAGTAGCAGCTTGAGTGGGAAATTGAAGCTGTCCAGGTTAAGAATTGGGTTGGAGGGGGGGAGGAGACAAGATGGCTGACTGAAGCCAGCTTTCCACAGAGGCTCCCGTCCAGTAGGAGAGTTTAAGGACAAAAATTCAGCAAGTAACCTGGTGGATTTGAGCTGCACTAAGAGAGAAGGTTGAAGAACGCACATCAACCCCACTGAGGCGAGCTGCGACCACAAGGATACAAACAAAAGGTACAAAATCCATCACCAAGCAGATGGGAGTCCCCTCCCCCATGAGAACGGCTCAGAGAGCCCCACAAAAAACGGGGAAGAGTTCAAAGGTCCTCCCACTACACACCACGGGAGAGATCCTCTAAAAACTGGACCTACCTCCCCTACTAGGGTGCCACGGCGTCCTCCTGCCAGGCATAAAACTGTATAAACTGTATATAGTATCTACCTGGAATTCTGAACTCCCAGCGCTCCCCTTCACTCACACTGAGGTCTGGAGACCAGTCCCAGTCAGCGGAGAGGGTACTGCACCAGAGTGGCAGTTCCCTGAGGTACAGTGCGACAGCTGTCTTCTGGTGACAATACGGCCAGGCATAAAACAGTGTAAAGCTGTGTGTGTTCTCTGCCCGCAACCCCAGGCTCCCAGCGTTCTGCGTGCTCCCCTCTGCTCTCCCTCCAAGGTCTAGAGGCCTGTCCCCCAGGGTTTGAGACTCTTAGGCGATTGCTAGAGGGGTGTAGACAGTGCTGGGCTGCAGCTGGTCAGTGCAGACTCTGGGGTACAGGAGCAGAGAGAGGATGGTTGGCCGGAAGGGAGCTACACGGGAGCAGAGGTTGCCTGAGCCATAAAGCAGCTGCCCTCTTTTGCTAGCAATACGGTTCACTACCGAATATTCTGAAGCCACACCCCCTGTCTCCCTGGGCAACCAGAGACTGTGAGTATAGGATTTGCCTTAGGCAACTCCAACTTGCAAATGGGGGAAACTCCCAGGGTGGGGCTGACCCAGAGGTCTGCTATACTAAACCGAAGATGCACCTGGACCTCAGGGGATCATCAGCCTATAGACAATACAAGAGCAAAGACAAGCTAATTCGGAACTCAACTCAGCTTCTCTTCTGCAGGGGAACCGCAGAGTTGTTCTATTCTGTTCTGTCAGTAACATTAATCAGGGACGAGTCTGGACCTGAGTGAAAACCCCCCAACCTTCATCAAGCGCCCGAGGTTGTCAGGCCTCACCTCCTTCTGCTAGAGAGAAGCAGAACACAGTGGCCTGGCAGACTTCCTTGTGATTCAGGCAGGTACAAACTCCTGGAGTACCGATTCACTACAGGCAATTGGGTCAGCCAACTGCAGGGCTGTCAGTGACTGGGTGTGACAGCAGTGCAAGGTGGGGAAGGAGGAAGTAACCTTCCCAGACTGATCTATTGGCTGGGTGGCTCCTCCTGACTCCACGCAGCACTGGAGCAAGCCACTCCAGAGTAGTCACCAGACCCCTGTGATCCAGTTCCCAGAGACCTCTTAAACTATCACCCGAGACAGGTGCAGACTGAGACAACTGATTTGGACTTTTTGAACTGAACCAATCGCCTGAGGACAAATCAGGTGGCGCCCTGGGTGCACCGTGGTAGGAAGGTTTGACTTTCCTTTTCCAATTGTTTGCTGGTGGGGGGGTTGGGTGACTTAATTGCTGATATTTCTCCACAGCTGAGACTTCAATCTAGAGTATCTGTTTCACTAGGGTGGAAGAGAAACCAACTGAAAACAAGACAGAACCAGTTAGCCCCACCACACCAGACAGGGCCTCAGTTTCTCAGGCCACAACACTGTACAGGCCCTCAACAAAGCCCCAGGGGAAAAAAATCAAAGGGAGTAAAACAACCGTAGGGCAGAATCAGCAGAAAAACTCTTGTAACATGAATAACCAGAATAGATCAACCCCCCCCCAAAGGAAAGATATGGCAGACGTAATTGAAGATCCTATTCATAAACAACTGGCTGAGATGTCAGAAATCGAATTCAGAATTTGTATTGCAGACAAGATTAACAAAGTGGAATTAGGAATTCGAGGAGAAATTCAAAAGTTGTCTCAAGAATTTAACGAACTTAAAGACAAAACCACCAAAGACTTAGACACACTGAAGCAAGAATTTGCAGCCCTCAAAGATACTAAAAATACAGTAGAATCCCTCAGCAACAGAATGGAGCAAGCAGAAAAAAAATTTTCTGACATTAAAGATAAAGCCTTTATACGCTCCCAAACTCTCAAAGAGGAAGAGAAATGGAGCGCAAAAACGGATCATTCTCTCCGAGAGCTCTGGGATAATTCAAAGAAGGTGAATATCCGAAATTTGGAGTTCCAAAAACAGATGAAGTGGCCTTGCTGGGCACAGAGGCCCTTCTGCATGAAATTATGAAAGAGAATTTTCCAGACATACCAAGAGATTCTGAAATTCAGATAGGAGACAGCTTCAGAACCCCAGCACGACTCAACTCCAATAAGACATCCCCCAAGCATATCATAATTAACTTCACTAAAGTTAATATGAAGGAGAAAATCCTCAAAGCTGCCAGGAGAAAGAAAACCATTACCTTCAAAGGGAAGAATATTAGAATGACTGCAGATCTCTCTGCTGAAACTTTTTAAGCCAGAAGAAGGTGGTCACTGACTTTTAATCTCCTAAAGCAAAATAACTTTCAATCCCGGATCTTGTATCCAGCTAAACTGAGTTTTATTTATGACGGAGAAATTAAATACTTGAATGACAGTCATAAGTTGAAGAAATTTGCCATAACAAAACCAGCTCTTCACGATATTCTCAGACCTATCTTCCATAATGACCAACCCAATCCTATACCACAAAAGTAAACTCACTCAGAAACTTCTGATCAATCTCCAATTTCCACACTGGCAAAAGGATTAAAAATGCCCACTGGACTTTTGAAAAATTCGATACCCAAAACTTCACCAGACTTATCAATATTCTCCATTAATGTGAACAGCTTAAACTGTCCTCTAAAGAGGCATAGGTTAGCTGACTGGATACAAAAACTCAGGCCAGATATTTGTTGCATACGAGTCACATCTTAACATAAAAGACAAATACAGACTCAGGGTGAAAGGATGATCATCCATATTTCAGGCAAATGGTAATCAGAAAAAAGCAGGTGTTGCAATTTTATTTGCAGATACAATAGGCTTTAAATCAACAAAAGTAAGGAAGGACAAGAATGGTCACTTCATATTTGTTAAGGGTAATACTCAATATGATGAGATATC
Source organism: Nycticebus coucang (assembly GCF_027406575.1). Lineage (NCBI taxonomy): Eukaryota > Metazoa > Chordata > Mammalia > Primates > Lorisidae > Nycticebus > Nycticebus coucang. Next base: position 466,893 of record NW_026515590.1, on the reverse strand, counting down.
AATTATTAATATCTATGCACCCAACCAGAATGCATCTCAATTTATAAGAGAAAATCTAACAGACATGAGCAACTTTATTTCCTCCAGCTCCAAAATAGTCAGAGATTTCAACACTTCTTTGTCAGTGTTGGATTGATCCTCCAACAAGAAGCTGAGCAAAGAAATCTTAGATTTAAACCTAACCATCCAACATTTGGATTTAGCAGACATCTACAAAACATTTCATCCCAACAAAACTGAATACGCATACTTCTCATCAGCCCATGGAACTTACTCCAAAATCAATCACATCTTAGGTCACAAGTCTAACCTCAGTAATTTAAAGGAATAGAAATTATTCCATGCTTCTTCTCGGACCACCATGGAATAAAACTTGAGCTGAGTAACAACAGGAATCTGCATACTGATACAAAAACATGGAAGTTAAATAGCATTATGTTGAATGATAGCTGGATCAGAGATGAGATTCAGAAAGAAATCGCCGGGCAGCGCCTGTGGCTCAGTCGGTAGGGCGCCGGCCCCATATAACGAGGGTGGCAGGTTCAAACCCAGCCCTGGCCAAACTGCAACCAAAAAATAGCCGGGCGTTGTGGCCGGCGCCTGTAGTCCCACCTACTTGGGAGGCTGAGGCAAGGGAATCGCTTAAGCCCAGAAGTTGGAGGTTGCTGTGAGCTGTGTGAAGCCACGGCACTCTATGGAGGGCCATAAAGTGAGACTCTGTCTCTACAAAAAAAAAAAAAAAAAAAAATGAAAGTAATCGCCAATTTTTTGGAACAAAACAACGGTGAAGACACGAACTATCAGAACCTCCGGGACACCGCAAAAGCAGTTCTAAGATGGAAATTTATAGCACTGCAAGCCTTCCTCAAGAGAACAGAAAGAGAGGCAACTTAATGGGACATCTCAAGCAACTGGAAAAGGAAGAACATTCCAACCCCAAACCTAGTAGAAGAAAAGAAATAACCAAAATTAGAGCAGAATTAAATGAAATTGAAAACAAAAGGATGATACAACAGATAAATAATTCAAAAAGCTGGTTTTTCGAAAAGGTCAATAAAATACATAAACCTTTGGCCAACCTAATCAGGAAAAAAAGAGTAAAATCTCTAATTTCATCAATCAGAAACAGGAAAGATGAAATAACAACAGACTCCTTAGAAATCAAAAAAATCCCTAATGAATATTGCAAGAAACTGTATTCTCAGAAACATGAAAATCTGAAGGAGATTGACCGAAACTTGTAAGCACGTCACATTCCAAGACTTAGCCAGAATCAAGTGGAAATGTTGAACAGGCCCATATCAAGTTCGGAAATAGTATCAACTGTACAAAACCTCCCTAAAAAGACAAGCCCGGGGCCAGGTGGTTTCATGTCAGAATTCTACCAAATGTTTAAAGAGGAATTAGTACCTATATTACTCAACCTTTTCCAAAACGTAGAAAAAGAAGGAAGACTACCTAACATGTTCTATGAAGCAAACATCACCCTGATCCCCAAACCAGGAAAAGACCCAAGAAGAAAAGAAAATTACAGACCGATATCACTAATGAATATGGATGCAAAAATATTCAACAAGATCCTAACAAACAGAATCCAACAACACATCAAACAAATTATACATCATGACCAAGTTGGTTTTATCCCAGGGTCTCAAGGCTGGTTCAATATACGTAAATCTATAAATGTAATCCAGCCCATAAATAAATTAAAAAACAAAGACCATATGATTCTCTCAATTGATGCAGACAAAGCTTTTGATAATATTCAGCATCCCTTCATGATCAGAACACTTAAGAAAATCTGTATAGAAGGGACATTTCTTAAACTGAGAGACCATCTACAGCAAACCCACAGCCAATATCATATTGAATGCAGGTAAATTGGAATCATTTCCACTCAGATCAGGAACCAGACAAGGCTGCCCATTGTGTCCATTGCTTTTAAACATTGTAATGGAAGTTTTAGCCACCACAATTAGGGAAGAAAAGGCGATCAAGGGTATCCATATAGGGTCAGAAGAGATCAAACTTTCGCTCTTCACAGATGATACGATAGTATATCTGGAAAACACTAGGGACTCTACTACAAAACTCTTAGAAATGATCAAGGAATATAGCAGCGTCTCAGGCTTCAAAATCAACATTCATAAATCGGTAGCCTTTATACATACCAACAATAGTCAAGTTGAAAAAAACAGTTAAGGACTCTATCCCATTCACAGTAGTGCCAAAGAAGATGAAATATTTGGGAATTTATCTAACAAAGGAAGTGAAAGATCTCTATAAAGAGAACTATGAAACTCTAAGAAAAGAAATAGCTGAAAATATTAACAAATGGAAAAACATACCATGCTCATGGCTGGGAAGAATCAACATAGTTAAAGTGTCCATATTACCCAAAGCAACATAAAATTTCAATGCCATCCCTATTAAAGCTCTACTGTCATACTTTAAAGATCTGGAAAAAACAATACTTCGTTTTATATGGAATCAGAAAAAACCTCGAATAGCCAAGATATTACTCAGAAATAAAAACAAAGCAGGAGGAATTACGCTACCAGACCTCAGACTACACTACAAATCAATAGTGATCAAAACAGCATGGTATTGGCACAAAAACAAAGAAGTAGATGTCTGGAAAAGAACAGAGAACCAAGAGATGAACCCAGCTACTTACCGTTATTTAATCTTTGACAAGCCAATTAAAAATATTCAGCGGGGAAAAGGTTTCCTATTTAACAAATGGTGCTGGGTGAACTGGCTGGCAACCTGTAGAAGACTGAAACTGGACCCACATGTTTCACCATTAACTAAGATAGACTCTCACTGGATCAAAGATTTAAACTTAAGACATGAAACTATAAAGATACTAGAGGAGAGTGCAGGGAAAACCCTTGAAGATATAGGTCTGGGCGAGTATTTTATGAGGAGGACCCCCCGGGCAATTGAAGCAGCTTCAAAAATACACTACTGGGACTTGATCAAACAAAAAAGCTTCTGCACAGCCAAGAACACAGTAAGTAAGGCAAGCAAACAGCCCTCAGAATGGGAGAAGATATTTGCAGGTTATGTCTCCGACAAAGATTTAACAACCAGAATCCACAGAGAACTCAAACACATTAGCAAGAATAGAACAAGGGATCCCATCGCAGACTGGGCAAGGGATTTGAAGAGAAAATTCTCTGAAGAAGACAGGCGCGCGGCCTTCATACATATGAAAAAATGCTCATCATATTTAATCATCAGAGAAATGCAAATCAAAACTACTTTGAGATACCATCTAACTCCAGTGAGACTAGCCTATATCACAAAATCCCAAGACCAGAGATGTTGGCGCGGATGTGGAGAAAAGGGAATATTTTTGCACTGCTGGTAGGAATGCAAATTAATACATTCCTTTTGGAAAGAGATATGGAGAACACTTAGAGATCTAAAAATAGATCTGCCATTCGATCCTGTAATCCCTCTACTGGGCATATACCCAGAAGACCAAAAATCACATCATAACAAAGATATTTGTACCAGAATGTTTATTGCAGCCCAATTCATATTTGCTAAGTCATGGAAGAAGCCCAAGTAACCCATCGATCCACGAGTGGATTAATAAATTGTGGTATATGTACACCATGGAATATTATGGAGCCTTAAAGAAAGATGGAGACTTTACCTCTTTCATGTTTACATGGATGGAGCTGGAACATATTCTTCTTAGTAAAGTATCTCAAGAATGGAAGAAAAAGTACTCAATGTACTCAGCCCTACTATGAAACTAATTTAGGGTTTTCACATGAAAGCTATAACCCAGTTACAACCTAAGAATAGGGGGAAGGAGGATAGGGAGAGGAGGGAGGAGGGAGAGGAGAGGGGGGTAGAGGGAAGGGTATTGGTGGGATTACACCAGCGGTGCATCTTACAAGGGTATATGTGAAACTTGGTAAATGGTCTGTGAATCTAGTGAATGATGCCCCATGATTATATCGATGTACACAGCTATGATTTAATAAAAGAAAAAAGAATTGGGTTGGAATTGTGTGCATGTGAGTGCTTTGAGAACGACCGAGATGGGTAACAATAGGTGGGGTTCACCCCCTTCCATTCATGGGGTGAAACAAATGTGTGAGTGTGCCTTTCTTTCCTGCTCCAACTTTGCCTCCTGGCTATTATGAGAGAAACTGGAAGTTCCAGGTTTTCTGCTTTCTGTCTTTGGTGGTGACTTGAACAATCTTCCTGACTTGGCCATGTGGGACTTGGGGGGGGTGGGGGGGATGAAAAGACATTAGAAAGAATGTTGTTGTAGTTTTGTTACCGGAATTTCTTCAGTGAGTGTTTGGTCACAGTAATTTGAGAATTGAGCCAGCGGGCCACAGATCAGTGATAAAATGGCATTTTGTTGGACTGAGGGGCACGCAGTGAGAGTGGAGAGTGCCAGAGCTATTGGCAGAGGGGTTGTGCCTTGAAAAGTGTTGTGGTTTAGGCAGTCCAGTGAGCTCTGGATGGCCCTTGGAAATATGGGGAAGAGAGTGTAAATTTCATGCTGAATGAGGCTGTATCCATATAAGCAACAGGTTTCCAAGGGGAACAGCCTCTGGAAGTGGGGAGGAGGCCCAGATTGGAGGTTCCCTGCATAAGTCCTTTTTCTAGGGGTAAATAATTATCTCTGAGAGATATTTTGTCTAGGACTTGGTAGATGGAAAAATAACTTTACAAACTGAAAGGGTGTTCTATCAAATGAATCAATGCAGCGCCTCACCCTGGACAAGGTTATTAGGTCTTTGTTGCAGTTTTTGTCTGGAGAGGGGATTAAGGTGTGTGCTCCTTAGGGTGGAGCCTTCCAAAAGATTTCGGCTGCTTTGTTTATGACCTTGCTGGGGCTCGGAGGGTTTGTGCCTGGAGATGGGAGTCTGATGTCTAAGCTCACCTGAGCCTGAAAAATGGGGGTTCCCTTTCCAGAGTGGGAAAATCCTGTATCAATCTTATATCTTATAAAAAGTCTCTCATTTGTAATGTAATAATTTGGAGTTTAAATTGTGGTGGAAACTGAATCTTTGTCAAAGAATAAGATTCTTGCCTTTTAAACCTTCTAGTTATCAGTTTGGCCGAGTGAATGGGTGACTTCATGGTAAACTGGGATCCTGTTTTGTGCGAAGTGAGTTTTTGAGTAAGAGAAATTAAACAGAAAGGAGAATGGCATTGTGTAAAGAAAGAATCTTGTGTGATAAAATTTGCACTGAAAACAGAATGGTTGTATAAGAAAGTGAAAGGCAGGGCAAAAGTTAAAGAAAGTTTAGAATGTTTGTAAATGGTCTGTGTAGGTTAAATGAAGCTCATAAAAGAGAATTTGTGAAAGAATTTACATATGATCCAGTTGACTATTTATTTCCTTTAAAATCTTTTGGCTTGTAATTTTCTTTAAACAAATGTTTTAGGCCTTTGATATTTGACAAAACTTTCAAAATAAAAACTCTAAATCTGGGGCTTGGAGCCCACAGGGCAGTGGTTGCAACGCTGGCCACATGCACTGAGACTGGTGGGTTCAAACTTGGCCAAGGCCAACAGCAAAAAAAAAAACCACAACTTTAAATTTAGTCTTCTTGAAATATTAAGACCACTGAAAGTCATGGGAAAACAAATTAAACTTATTTGATTTATTCAAAATATATAGGAAACATTGTCAAATATGAAATGGTGATTAATTTTATGTAGGTTATGGTTATATATATGTTCCAATATTATAAAGCATTGGTCTGTCCTAATGTATAAGACATTGGTCTGTCCTAACATATATTGTTGGTAATAATTTCAATTCATCTAAAAAATAAAGTATTTTTTATGTAACTGGCTGAGTCCAAAGTTTATCCTAAAAAGAAAAAAAAAATATTAAGAGAGGCTGACAAATTCTCTCAAATTCAAATTCCTGATGTCTTTGGAAATTGAATACCGCCAGACTAAAAAGCAGATTTTTAGAACGTTCATTGGAAAGTTAACATGTCTATGAGTATTGCTAACCTAACTTCAACAGAATAGAAATCGGTTACGCGGATCTGGGCTAGTTTGTAATGTCTTTTTGGTCAAAATATTGTTGATTCTTTCTGTGTTCTGTTTTCCAGAAGTCAAGAAATAATTTTCTGTCTTTTGAGCTATTTGTAGTTTTTCAAGCAATGTGTGTACTTATGAACAGAGTTTGAAACATGTATTTTTCTCTCTCCTTGTTTTCTCCAGAATTTGCAAGCCATTTGTATGTATTCTTAATTTCTGACAATACAGTTATTTTTTTTTTTTTTTTTTATTGTTGGGGATTCATTGAGGGTACAATAAGCCAGGTTACACTGATTGCAATTGTTAGGTAAAGTCCCTCTTGCAATCATGTCTTGCCCCCATAAAGTGTGACACACACCAAGGCCCCACCCACAATACAGTTATTTTCATAAGTTCAATAAGAATCTGTTTTGTTCTATATGACATGATGAAGGCACTCATTATTTTACCAAGGCTTTGGCTGGAATAGCATTTCCAGAGGTGTCCAGACTGCATTAAAGAATTAAGGTTGACTTTATAAGGCCAATAAAAAAAGCCCTTTGGAAAACTGGCCAGATACCCATCAGTAACATTTCCTGATCTCTGGTAAGTAATGAAGGTCGCTTGCTGATGGGTCCAGGAATCGAAATGTGCTTGGGGACCTCAAGAGAAGAGGGATTTACCCAATACATACAGGTATCTAATGGCACAGATAAAACTTGGGCTCTGAAAGGCTTTCAAAAAGTCCAGCCTGAGATTCCTTATAAAAGGTTCCAGCAAAGCCAATTTTAAAGGAAAGAAGAGCATAGATGGCTAATAATTAATTATTCTTACTGCACTTTATGGAAATAATCAGACCCCATATACTGAAGGTACAGTTTATTTTGACAAATAAGTTAGTTCTACTATAATTTGCCTTTAGTAAAGAGAGAAATTGGAGAGAGAAAAATAGTTTAAAAGGAGAAAAAAGAGGCTGTGGTCCACCTGTATTTAGATCCCAGCCTTGTCTGTACTGTCAACTTATAAAATGAGACATACTCTGTTGAATCTACTGCCAGCAGAAGCCAAGCGGCCCATTTGTCTGGACTTAAAAGATGTATCTTTCAGTATAAGGCTGGCTCTGGGAAGCCAGAGGCTGTTTTCTTTCCAGTGGGAGAGACCAGACATGGAAATAGTGCACATGGACCAGGTTGCCACAGGGGTTCAAAACACCCACGATTTTTGGAGAAGCACTGGCTTGTGACCTCCAGAAATTCCCAGCTGAGGAATTAGAATGTGTGCTGTTCCAATATGTCGATGACCTCCTTTCAGGACACCCTACCCAGGAGGGCTGCGCCCAAGGCATGGACTATCTTTTATGACATCTAGAGGTATGTGGCTATAAAGTATCCAAATGGAAGGCCCAGATTTACCGGCAGCAAATACGTTATCTAAGATTTACTGTCAAGCAGGGGTAGAGGTATCTAGGCACAAAATGGAGGCAGGTCATTAATTGCCTCCTCAGCCCCATGAGCCAAAAGCAGGTTTGGAAGTTCTTAGGCCCGGTCGGCTTCTGTCATATTTGAATCCCCAACATTGTTGTCTTAGCTAAGCCCTTGTATGACGCAACTAAAGAAGAGAAGGAAGAGCCCTTGGAGTGGGAAGGAGAACAGGAATGTGCCTTCTCCCAGCTAAAGATGAGGCTGATGGCTGCACCTGCATTGGGACTGCCAGACTTGGCCAAACCCTTTACTCTGTATGTCTCAGAGAGATAAAATGGCTGTGGGTGTGTTAACCCAGCTGGTTGGGTCCTGGCCAAGGCCTGTAGCTTACCTCTCTAAGCAGTTGGATGGAGTGGTAAAAGGATGGTCACCATGCTTACGGGCTCTACCCGCTACTGCTCTCCTTGTGCAAGAAGCTGACAAGCTGACTCTAGGACAGGATCTGAGTGAAAGTACCCCACTCTGTGGTCAATTTAATGGACGCTAAGGGACATTTTTGGCTCTCTAATGCAACACTCTGAAACAAGCCACGCTCCTTCCAGTCAGTGAAAGAGAGACTGAGCATAACTGTACGGAAGTTATAGATAATGTGTACTCTAGCAGACCTGACTTGCGTGACCAGCCCTGGACAGATGCAGATTGGGCCATCTTTGCTGGCAGCTACAAGGTGCAGCCCACTTGGATATCTGTGCATTTGATAGGATTGGGAAAGACTTCTTATCCCTAAAACATTTCCTTACTTGGCTTAACTATCAGAAGTGGCTCTCTTCCCTGAGTTCCCTTAGGGCAGTGGTTCTCAACCTTTCTAAAGCCGTGGCCCTTTAATACAGTTCTTGTGGGTCACGACGCACAGGTTGAGAACCACTGCCTTAGAGGACTCTTTCTCCATTTCCTGCTGCTTTGTCCCTTGTAGGATATAATCACAGTGTGTGCTGCCTTTGCCATTTTCCTCCTTTATATTCCTAGTCAAGACCTCATCTCCCAAACTCTCTGCCACCTGGCCCCTAAAGGCTTGCTGGCAAAGGACTGTAAGCATGGCAGAGCCAGGGTGAGCCACTTCCCTCCATGAGCGCAAACCTCTCATCTTAGAGCAGACAGGACACCCACGCCTGCTGTCAGCTGCCTCGTACCCCACCTCCCTGGTGGCCTCATGGGGCCGTTGTCTGCCTCTCCAAGATGATATGTAGGAGGCCTTGTCCTGTTACTTGTCTGATGCTCCTGCCTATGTTTGAGGAGAAATTGAATTGTATGAGTGGCAGCATGTTGGGACTTAACTGCTTCAAGTTTTCTGGGGCCCAGCTATCTGAAGGTGGACAGTACAACCACTGTCTGGCTGCAAGTGCTGACCCTGAACTTCAAAAGGTTTTTGCCTTTAAGGGCTGGCAGACCTGGATGGTGGGGGTGGGGAGGCGGGGAGTACATACTTTCCAGTGACAGCTGGGTGCCCGTAAACTTGAAGCCGTTGAGCCTGGCACTCCCAACATGCCAACACTCATACAATTCAATTCTTCCCTGTCCACATTCATAGGCATGAGCGTCACACAAATATCACAGGACAAGGCCACCCACATATAATCTCGGAGAGGCAGACAATGGCCCCATGAGGCCACCAGGGAGGTGGGGCGAGGAGGCAGCAGACAGCGGGCCTGGGTGTCCTGCCTGCTCTAAGAGGTTTGCCTTCCTGGAGGGAAGTAGCTCATGTCTGGCTCTGCCATGCTAACAGTCTTTTGCCACCAAGCTCTTAGGGGCCAAACTGCCAGAGAGAACCGGAGATGAGACATTGACTGAGAAATGGCAGGAGGAAAATGGCAAAGGCAGCACATACTGTGGTCTCCAAGATAAAGCTGAACTTCAAGATTATTTTCAAACAATGAAATCCTACAAGGGATGAGGGAGTGTTACCCTCCACTTATGAGAACTCACTGGGGGCTACCTCACCCACACTCTAAGTTACAAAATCTACCTTCCTGAGCCGTACTTTCAGGCTGTATCTTAGTGATTTCCCCTCCGAGAGCCCTGTCCGCTCATTTCCCCTTTCCTGCTTTATACTACAACCAAATGCTTAGGCCCAGGAGCCCCACTGTCATGCCCATCCTCTTTGGGAGAAGAGTGAATATGAGTGTCATGCCAACTTTTCTGAAGATTGTTCTACGATTGGGATTTTGCCCATCACCTGCTAAGAAGACCAACATTTGGGGTCACATACTAATTTAGAGTATAGTTTGTTAACACTATTTTCATGGTTTTAAGGTGTTTACTATATTTCTTTGAAAGCTGAGGGTGCTGAGTGATCTTAAGTGAAATGTTAATGCTTTTTGTTTGATGTATTAGAATTTAGGGTTATAAAAATCAGAATAGCTGTTCTTAAAACAACAAGAAAAATACCTGTGTTTCTGTCGCCACTTCCAACATATGAATGTTTCCATAGATTGCTTGCTTTATAGCCATCCTGTTTGTGACAGAAGCCCTACTTCCAATTCATCTGTTTCTTATAGAGTGGTTTTGTATATTCCAGTTACCTAGATGCTCTTTGGAGATTTTCGATACCATTTAAGGAAGATGGCTAGATATCTGCTTTTGGAATCAGAAAAAAACAGGAATATTGATCATATTTGTGTATCTGTATGTATTTTTATACTATCTTTGACACCTTACACATTGTTTTCACAATTTACGTTGCCATCACCCTGAAGAAATAAAAGCACTTCCAAAAGGCAGGTTTTTAAAAACAAAATTCTGAGAACAAATTTTAACTTTGTAAGACATATAGTCAGAAATTGAACCCTCAGTAATAACCATCATTGGGAATATTGATATATTGTTTGACAATGTTGCTTCTTCATTTGCATGGAAGTTGACGGTCAGGTACATAAAGTTAATTTTTACTGTTCAGAATAAGTTATGTGAAAAGATGTCATTTTATTTTCAAATGTATGTATTGTAACCCTCAGTTTCAAGCTGTATAAAAAATTAAATTGGATTGTATTACTGAAAAGTGAATTTTGTAATTCTCCTATGTCAAATTATACCTAATTTGGAAAGAGGGAACTGGCAACCACTAAAAGATGGGTTCTCTTCTCTAAATGGAGGAAAAGTCTCAGCAGAGCAATAGGATAAAGTATTATGTTAAGTATAAATATTTAAAAAATGAAAATAAAAATAAAAAAAAAGGAAAAGATGAATACTTAGATGTTCAGGGGATCCCAGGGCCACCCTCACTTCAGACCAGCTGCCTATTAATTTAGGGGCTCCCACAACCACCTTTTTGGTCGAAAAGACCAAATGACTCACAGAACTCCGGAAAGTGTTCTATTAGTGAGTATAGTTTCTTAGAGTGAAAGGATGCATATTGGAACTGCGGAAGTAAGAGACACCTAGAGCAGAATCTGGAGCAGGTCCAGATGTGCAGTCTCGTGTCCTGGGAACACGTTCCCCTCCTAGTATCAACAAGGTGAGGCAGTACACACAGAGTCCCGCCAACCCAGGAAGCTCAGTCGAGCCCCAAGTGTTCAGGCTTTTTTGTGAACTTGATCACATTGTGTGTGTGTAGCTGACCATTAGCCTTCAGCCCCTCAGGAGGTCAGAAGTCATATGGCATGTCCCAAAGCCCCCAACATACATCACCTTCTTAGACTGTCTCATGGCTAAAGCCCCCAGGCAGATAACGATGTTGTGATGAGGCAGGACACTCCAGGGACATTGAGATTTCCTCCCAGTAGCTGAAGCCAGAGACCAGACCTCTCTCCAGGTGAAGAGAATGTTTTGCCCTACACTGCCCCGCCTGTATCGGGGAAGACATGTTCACCCTAAGCTTGCTTGCCCTGTGTACCTACCATGACACTATCCATAAACATCCTGGTTTTCCTCTCCTTCTGGGCACGTGGTGGGGTTATGCTTCCTTCCTTTAGCCCTTTGAAGACAGATGTGCCCTAATGACTTGCCTTAGTAGGGGAAATGTAAGAAAAAATAATGAGAAGGCAGAAACTTCAGAATCAACATAGGTTCACCATGTTCCCTTCCCCGATCCCAGGAGGCTGTGGAAACAGGTTGGGATGAAGGGCCCATGAGCCTGGGACCCTGAGAAACTAGGAAGAAGTACCCCTCACCAACCCTTGATACACTGTCCACATCAGTCAGTGGTAACCGTTTGTTGTGTTAACCACCTAAGATTTGGGGATTTTTATGGTAGCACAGCATATCCTGGTAGCTGGATATTACACTGCGGTGGATCGTGGGCAAGTTATTTATCTTCTTATAAAATTCCTTGGGCCTCAGGTTTCTTCTTATAAAACGCAGACAGTAGTACTTGCCTTTTGAGGCTACGGCAAGAATAAATGTTACACATTGTAGTAGTTTGCTAGAGAAGTCATAAGAAAGTACTACGGACCTGGTGGCATGAACAATTATTTTCCTAGAGTTCTGGAGGCTGGAAGTTCAAGATTGTGACAGCAGGATTGGCTTCCTCCAAAGCCCTCTCCCTGCCTTATACATGGCTGTCTTCTTCATCCCTCTTCACATAATCATTCCTTTGTGTGTGTCTGTGTATTCATGTCCTAATCTCCACCGTATTTAAGGACAACCGTCGCGTTGGATTAGAGTTCACCCTAATGACCTCATTGTAACTTCAATACCTCCTTAAAGGTCCTTTGTCTACGTACAGTCACAGTTTGACATACTGAGGGTTAGCACGTCAACATATGCTCTTCAGGGGGGCACAATACAGTCCACATTACAGGCGGAAAACAGTTACAGTAGAACAGTACATGGCACAGTAAATGTTCAAGTCGGTTAGTGACGATTGTGGTTGATACCCTAATCTTTGTTCATACTGTTGAGAAAATATGGTGAAGACTTACTTTTTATGGAAGAAAGTTGCTAAACTGTGTTTGACATTATCACTAGTTAATGAATATATAATACATGAACAGTCATGTAAGCTTAGGCACAAAACATTTTAAAAATACAAACAAGCCACTCTGAAATTGCTATATGCCATACTAGCTGAAATATGATATTCTGGAAAAAATAAAACTAGAGACAGTGAAAATATTAGTAGTTGCCAGGGGCTGTGGGGAAGGTTGGGTAGAACAGACAGAGCACAAAGAATATTTAGGGCAGTGAAACTACTCGGTATGATACTATAGTGGTGGATACAGGATATGTGTCCAAACTCAGAGAATGAGTTGTTGCCAGAAGGGCCTGACTCTTGGAAGGAAGCACCGCACCTTGACTAGTAACACCTGGCTGGATCAAGAACTCCAAACACAACGGTGCCTCTGAGAAACAAAGACTTAGAAAAGACCCTCTGTATGTGTGACCAGGTGTTCAGGCGACCATGGGAAGGGTCACTGGAGGAAGCCCCCACCTGGGCCAGAACTAACAGGGAAGGACTTCCTTAGAAGCCACCAGAGACCATAGGCACGGCACAGTGAGGCCTTTTGAGTCAGGACAGAAGCCCACTGGCCCTTTCCCCCTTCTGGTAATTACAATATTTTCTAAAACGTGGCCATGCGTTGGGCTTCCACTGGGGAATCTGGTGTCACAGTCAAGCACTGTCACCTCAGATGTCGTTTAGGCTTTTACCCATAGTTTCCATGTGTACAAAATGGAGGCAACAGCATCTGTCCTTCAGGATCCTTGTACGGATTGCCTGGCATAATGTGGGTGCTTAGCTGATGAATGGATTAAAGTATGTCTTCAAGCAGTGACCACCCATAGGCTGAACTGAAGGGATTTCTGGGTGAGGATGTGTTGAGGATAAAGGGGGCCAAAGAAAGGAAGGATGGACATGCCTTCCATGCAGGAAACAGGGCCTTTTGGACCTCCTGGTTCTCTGTACAAACACCTGTACGTGTTTCAAATAGCACAAGACAAATATAGAAATATTCCCAAGGGTGAAAAATAGGCTCTTCAGGTACCAAATAAAGAAGGAATTGAAGGAGCTATGATGGTCCTCTGGTGTGGCAGGCTAGGGGTGTGTTATCCTGGGAGAGCCCCCAATGGCTAAGATCATTCAGAGATGAAAGAGGAAACCTGGGGCCTATGAGGATTTAGTAAATAACTCTTCTTCTTTTATCTACAGTGAATCTTAAAAAAAAAGCAACGTTGCCTAACTCCCACTAAGGCATCCCTAAGTAATCTGGGCAGCTGCTTATTTCTATGTTTTCACCAGTAAACTTCAACCCAGGATTTACTTGATTAACAGTAGAATGGGATGCAAAACCCTTCATGTCCCACTCTGCAATTTCAAATTCTCATGTAATAATCATTCAAATGTCACTCATAGCAACATGCTTGAGAATGGTTAAAAACGGGAAACACCAACACGTCCGCTAATGGGAAACTGGTTAAATGCATCCTATTGTGCTGTTATTAAGGTATTGCCTATCAGCTCCAAACTCACGCTTCATTGCCTGCTCTATGACAATGGACCTGGACCTAGGAAACTGTTTTCCTTTGCCAGAAGCAGGGATGTCCAGCCCTGTCAGCAGAGGGTACTATTCTCCTCCCATTCCAGGGGGGGTGGCTTGCTGACCAAGCTCCTGGAGGGCTCACTGCTTACTCCAATGCCTGGCCCCAAGCGGTTTTTCTTTCTGCTGCCTGATAGGCTTCTGCTGTTTCCACCTCTCAACCCTGACCACATTAGGGTAGCCAGGAGCCCCAGATTGCGTGGGTCTGTGTTGCAAGGAATCTCTGCCCTTCTTTGGTGGTCAGGCTAGCCTTTTTCTAATCATGTGTCAGGATCTCAGGCTGAACAGAATCTGAATGTCCAGGCTGCCAGATAAAGATAAACTGCTTCAGCCGCTAAGGACAATCAGGATTCATCAGATGATACTGACAAATCCAATGGCTGACTTTCTATTTTTACTTTAGCTCCAATTTTACTGTGTTCAGACATCTCCTAGGAATCTCATAAAAGGTACATTCTGATTCAGTAGCTCTGAGGTGGGGCTGAAATTCTGCATTTCTATAAAGTTCTGAGGTGATGTGGAAGCTGATGGTCCACATACCATCCTTAGAGAAGTGAGGAGTTAGCTTAGCTTTGAGCTCATTTCTGTAATATAATCTTTCCTTTCCTTTCCTTTTTTTTTTTTTTTAAACAGAACCTGCTGCAGAAAGCCACCACCTGAGTGCAGAATTCCATCAGGAACAGATGAATGCCAAGTTCTCTTTGTTAGTATGCATAAATATGAGGAAAGAAATCAGAACGCTCTGGATTAACAACCATCCCCAGCTGATGATGACCTTTGCCACTAAGTACAATAAAACAAGAGAAAATTATTCTCTACAGCATATACCTAAGCCCTCTCTCCCCTCAACCCACACATGGTCTTCTGAACCACAGATCAGCAGTCGTTGAAGTGTATCTGTGAATATGCTCCCATCAGTTTGGTTTTTATCACGGTATGATCCAGTTTGATTCTCTGTAAAAGGCAGAGGGGTCAGGGATATTGTCCCATTGGGGTCAGGGAATATTATCCCATTGGTGTCATATTGACATGAGGTGCAAATGAACGGAATCACTGTTCCTCTGACATGGAATTTGCATTATTATCTCCCAAAGCCTAGACTCACAATTGATAATACAAATAATTAAAATGTTCACATTCATATGCAACGCCTTTATCTTTCACTTTATATTTGATCCTTAGGAAAAAACCAGTAAGTAGTTAATTATCTTCCTCAGTTCTTTTTTTTTAATATGTTTTTTATATATTTTTTAATTAATATGAGGTTACAATATTTAGGTTACATTGTTCCCACTTCAGGGTAAAGTTCCTGAAGAACTTTGTAGAAGAGCCCCGCAAAGGGTGTGTCATACACCCCGACAATGTGCACATTAGGTGAGATCCTGCCTCACGCTCTCCCTCCTTTTGCCAAATGCCCACACCTTGCTTCCCTCTACTTCTGAACTGGACTATGTTAGTGTGTTATTAAACTCTACATTGTTTACATTTACCTGGATGAAGTTGAAATACATTCTTCTTAGTAAAGTATTGCAAGAATGGAAAAATAAATATCCAATGTACACCATACATTGCATCCTAGTGTGCCAGTTATTAAGGTCATATGAAATCAATATATAAACAATTACATGCTCATAAGAGCCCTTTCTGATATATAATCTAATCTAAGACTAGTCAGTCCTATGTCAACATTAATCCAACCTTAGCACAAACACAGTAAAGCATTCACCACACAATATGACATTGGGAGGTTCTAAGTACACCACTTTGCCCCACTACGGCCTTGGTAAGTGAACACGCCCTCACACCATATCTTTTAGTGATATGGACCAACACACAGCTCCCCTTTAGGGCTGTTCTGACTACAAGCACTTTTCATGTGTATGCACACGATGTCTGCCTCCTGCTTGCACAAGTCTTTAAAATGGGAGACTCTGTCCTACTCACATGGCAGGCTTCAGCTCAGTGCCTGACAGTAATACATAGTGGTAAAGACTGTGGAATCCAGCAGCACCTGTGGCTCAAAAGAGTAGGGCACTGGTCCCGTATACGAGATGTGGTGGGTTTAAACACAGCCCCGGCCACAAACTGCAAAAAAAAAGGATGTGGACTCCATCCAGACTACCCGTCTTCATAGGCCCAGCTCTCACTCTTACTGAGGCATTCATCTTACTGAAACATGGGACTGTAAAGGCATCTATTGATACTTCAGTGGATTGTTATAAAGATTAAATGACCAGATAGAAAATGCTGGCAACTAAGACACGCTATATAAGACTCATCTATGATTATCAGCAGATATGTAAAATAATTAGTCTTTCAGAAACAAGAAGAGGATCACATTCATCAGATTATATAATATTCGTTTCTCAGATTATCTTGTGTTTATGGATTTATTTTATTTTCATTATTTACACACACCAATTGATGCATCATGAGTGTAAAAAATTCATTCATCAGAACAAGACATCGTTCCAGGATTGGTCACTTTCCAAACGCTGAAGATGAATCTGGAAAGAAGAGAAAGAAGGTATCCACAAATGAATTTGGTATGACTTCTAGCCTGAAGGAGGAGAAATAAGGAGAAATAAGAAGAATTCTATTGCAGTGCAGAAGTGGCAAACCAAAACATGTGCATGCTAATCATCACCCGTGAGGGCTTCTGTTTGTCACCTGCCCAGCATCTACTCCTATCAGATGGTATTGGATGTCTTATTTCATCAGGGAGCCTCCCCTCTGCTCAGTCCCAATGCTTCACAGGGGCTAACCTCAATGAGATTCATCTGGGCTGGTGACTGGACCTGGCTGATCTGACAATTCAATTCCCTCCACGACAGCATCTGGTTCAAGAGCGTACATGTGCCCAAGACAGGGCAAAGTTTCAATTCGGAGACTTCTATGCACGTGTTGAAAGTAAAATCCTCTTTCTTTCCATGATGATGTTACAACTCTAAGGCTTTAAATATGCAGTGGAGCCATCCCTGGAGGGAAACTGGCCAAAGAGAAGCCAATACAACAGAACATAAATCAAAGAGATTGGGGTGGAGGAGAGAATAGAGATTGGGTTCTTACATGGTTTACCTTGATCTAGCTATGCCTGATTGACCGGTGGACTTTGTTTCCCCTGAGCCACTGAAGTACTTCGTTTTACTTATTCCAAATGGGTTTTCTGCTGTTCTAAACTTGAAGAATGCAAATAAATAAAAAATGAAAAAATTCTAAATCGCAAACTATTTTATTCAGCCTTGATTAACATTACTTGAAAGTGCTTAAAAACAAAACAAAGCAAAACCCCAAACCACAACACCATCTATCAGTATCGTATTTCAACACGACAGTACAAAAAAAACCAGCAGAACAAGCTCTCAAGGGCAAAAGCTTTAACGACTTAAGCAACAAAAATGGAGTATAGAATTATAACTCATAACATAAGCTAAACATCTTTGAGTCCATAGATATTTACTACATAGATAAATTAATAAGTGGGGGAGAAGAGAGAAATCTTTCATTTTCAATAAATGGTGTAGATATTGTACCCTAATACTCGGGACCACAACGCCCCATTCCATAAGTGTGGGCTTGACATACTGACTTCCTTCCAATGAGCACATGATGGAAGAGGGAACAAAGAATAGCTTGACATTGGAGAAATCACACAAACACTATGGCAGCCAGATGAGCAAGGTCCATGTCAAGAGTCATAGATCATGTTGACAGTATGTATCCTGATACAATGTGACGAAAGTGGCACTTTCTATCCGTGATCTTCCTCCCACAAATGGATACTTGATGATGTTATCAATATTGGTTTGTTAATTAAAACAAATGTACCATAAAAGTTGTTAATGTAAGGATTACATGACATCTGTGCAGGGGGTATTTGAAAACTCTACATTATCTGCTGAACTGCTCTGTAAATATCAAACTGTTCTAAAAGGAAAAGTCTGTTAATACTGTAATTCCATGTACAATACCATCAAAAATACTAAATACTTAGGATGAAGTTTGAAAAAAGTTGTGTAAGACCTGGACACTGATAAGATATTACTTATTAACACTTGCAAAAAGTGAAAAATTTAATGTAATTTTTACAAACAATAAATAGACACACTGAGACAAAAACGAAACCAATGATTTCTGCTTCATTTAGGCAGTTTGCAAGTAAGTCATGTCCAAAGACATCAGAATTGCATTTCAAGCATCCAAATGAAATAGTGGGACGTAGAGAGAATATTGATCTATGTATGGTTAACTTGTGTTCATTCACAGTTCGTTGAATAATTTTTTTTTTTTTGCAGTTTTTGGCCGGGGCTGGGTTTGAACCCACCACCTTGGGCATATGGGGCCGGTGCCCTACCCCTTTGAGGTACAGGCACCACCCTCTTTTTATTAATTTTAATTAAAATCATAACTATACATTTATGTCATGATTTGATATACAATGTGGAATGCTTAAATTAAACTGATTAAGATCACCATTACCTCATTTACTTGGTTTTTTGTTTGTTTGTTTATTTATTTGCTGGGGGGGAGTTAAGACATTTAAAATACACTCTTAGTTAATTTGAAATATACCCTTGCATTGTGCACATTAGGTGAGATCCCACCAAATGCCCTCCCTCCTCTGGCCAATTGCCCTCCCTCCTTCCCCTCCCTTCTCCCTCCTCTCTCCTCCCCTTCACTAGACTATATTTGTCTTTTATCACACATATGAGTGTGTAAGTGTTTATACATTGGTTTAGTACTGAGTACACTGGACACATTTTTTTCCATCCTGGAGATACTTTACTAAGACGAATGTGTTACACTTCCATCCAGGTAAACAAAAAATGTAAACTCTCCATCTTTTTATGGCTGAATAGTATTCCATAGTATACATATACCACAATTTGTTCATCCACATGTGGGTTGATGAGCATTTGGGTTGCTTTCATCACTTGGCAATTAAGAATTGGGCTGGAATAAACATTCTGGTGCAAATATCTTTGTGGTAAAATGATTTCTGTTTCAGGGATCGTTAAACTTTTTAAAGAGGGGACCAGTTCACTGTCCCTTTCAACCACAATCTACACTTTAGAGACTATACACTTACAAATACTAGTCACCACAAGATATCTGCATTTACAAAAACAAAACACATGCCTATATAAAAACAACCACTAGACCAGTGATTGTCAACCGGTTGACCATGGCACACAGGTGTGCCGTGAGAGGATCTTAGGTGTGCCATGATAGTTTTTAAATTTCATTATTTTCAAAAGAAGTTCAAAGCACAATTTTTTTTACTCTTTTTTGATCAACATAATTTACGTGTGCCACAAAATTTTAAATATAGATTCATGTGCACCACGAGATAAAGAAGGTTGAAAACCACTGCTCTAAACAAATATCCACTTCTGCCCTCACAGAACTGATTCCAGAGCCCACTATTCACACTGCCCCCTTTTCATCAAGAAATGTTTAAAACAGTCAATGACTGGGATTCATGGACCACAACAGAGAGAAAAGGACAGAAAACTCCAGTTAGAACAATACATCCCTCTATCTTCTTAATTAACTGAGACTGTAACAATGACTCAAAAGATAGACATTCTACCCTCCCATCAAGATAAAAATGTATAAAGTTATTTAATTCACCCAATAATAAATATATCAAATTTTATTTAACACTTGAGGTCCCTACACTATTACACATCTTGCACCTTTCATAAACCATATACAAAAACGTACAACACTCACCAGACACACCTAATAAATATACTCAAAAACTACATCTCCCCAACACCTGCCATAGTCATAGACACCCCTTCATTTCTACCAAATATGTCTTCTTAACCATTTTATAATGCCTGCTATGACTATTAGTCTTAATATTCAGATTAGCCACTTGGCCTGTACATAAGCCTCAAATACTACTTCTCAAGCTAGAAACACTATTAACACAAAATGAAGACCAGTTTAAAAAACTTAAAAGATCAAAGTACACTAAACAACACCTTACTAAGTTATAACCATAAATGACAAAATTTCAAAGATACATATTATTTTGTCTAATGATGCCCAGTTAATTAAAAAATACAAACTATTAATAATATAATCCAAAACATCACTAAATAGAAAAAAATTCTTTAACACTAAAATACAAACATGATGGTCCTAACACAATAACCACGTTGGGAAGGGGGGTCCTCCTGTTACTCCTATTACTATCTATAAAACATGCCTGCCCTCCTGTCTCTTTGCTCATTGTATTAATTTCCAACTAAAATACCTAATGATCCCAAAATTAATACTTGAAATCATAGCCATTGTTCCCATGTCAAAAAATCCCCCAAATCCATACATACAAACCCAGAAACAAAACTGAAAAGCGATAATGGATGCTGTTATCCTAAACAACCACTACCTACTAGACACTACTAGACAAGCCCTGATGAAATCAGATAAGCCTACATGCCATTATCTAAAAATGATGTGTTCACTTCCAAACTCTACTATCATAGAGTTGGTAGACTCCATAATACCAAAGACAAAGGATACTCTATACATGCAATAAAATATTAACTATAAATTTAGTCTAAATAAAAATACTTTAAAAATATAATCACTTTAAAAACACAACAAAAAAATTTTTTGCATTTTTTCTTTTTTCTTTTTGGCCAGGGCCTGGTTTGAACCCACCACCTCTGGTATATGGGGCCGGTACCCTGCTCCTTTGAGCCACAGGCACCACCCAAAACAACAAAAACAATTTTTTTTTTTTTTAGAAATAATTATTGCAATTTATTGTATTTCCAGGCGTCGAAATTATTCTGGCAAAAGATAAGTTTAAAGTTACCCTGGGAATAACATGTAGTATAGTTAACAGTAGATAACAAGGTGACAATAACTAACCACAGGGGCATGGACATCTGAGAATAACCTGCTTCTGATTCTCATAACTGATGCTCTTAACTTTTGTCTCCACAGTTCTGCAGTTTACTGGTTGGGCGTGAATTTCTTGGGGGATAATCGCAGATGTGGGTATGATGTAATCTGGATAACTTGACCGCTGTAGGGGTCATAAGCAGGATGTCCTAGAGGTCAGTCCAATTTTTCTTGAGTTTTTTGTCAGGTTTTCCCTTCCAAGTCCTGAGGATCACATGGTCACAAACCGGGATGTATTGCAAGGTTTCACAAAGCCAGGGAGGGGGGCTCTTTTTCAGTAGTTTAGAGGATGGCATAACGTAACTCAGGACGTGGCAGGGCATGCTGTGACAGAGATGGAAGGTCATCTGCTGGGGGCCTTGAAAAAGTGTGAAAGCCATAGTGGGTCGAAGGTCCAAGGCCCACGGAGTAAGTTCTTTATCTGGGTAGGTTACTGGAATGCAGGATCTGGAAAATGTCTGAAAAACTATTCCAGGGTAAAGAAGTAAACAGAGGCTTAATCTGGCTTCTTTAAGCCAACTCAGATGAAGTCAGGGTTGTGAAACTATTTAGCAGTCACCTGGGCTAGTGAGTTGAGTGATTTTTGTTGAGTCTCAAGGCTTTTGGAGGTTTTCCCCATTGGTCTTAGAGTCAGAGATGAATCCAATCTTCAATCACACTTTTTTTGGCATGTAGTCTATAGATTGGGACCAGCACTTTTGCTTGCTTTTATAATGTTACTTCTGGGGCAGCTATCTCAAAATATGTCAGAGACATGTACTTTGGGGTAAATATATATATATTATTTTTTTTTTGTCTTTAGACTTATTTTTTTCTTATTGTTGGAGATTCATTGAGGGTACAATAAGCGAGGCTACACTGATTGCAACTGTTAGGCAAAGTCCCTCTTCCAATTATGTCTTGCCCCCATAAAGTGTGACACACACCAAGGCCCCACCCCCCTCCCTCCTTCCCTCTTTATGTTCCCCCCCATAATCATAATTGTCATTAATTGTCCTCATATCAAAATTGAGTACATAGGATTCATGCTTTTCCATTCTTGTGATGCTTTACTAAGAATAATGTCTTCCACGTCCATCCAGGTTACTACGAAGGATGTAAAGTCTCCATTTTTTTTAATGGCTGAATAGTATTCCATGGTATACATATACCACAGCTTGTTAATCCATTCCTGGGTTGGTGGGCATTTAGGCTGTTTCCACATTTTGGTGATTGTAAATTGAGCTGCAATAAACAGTCTAGTACAAGTGTCCTTATAATAAAAGGATTTCTTTCCTTCTGGGTAGATGCCCAGTAATGGGATTGCAGGATCAAATGGGAGGTCTAGGTTGAGTGCTTTGAGGTTTCTCCATACTTCCTTCCAGAAAGGTTGTACTAGTTTGCAGTCCCACCAGCAGTGTGAAAGTGTTCCCTTCTCTCCACATCCATGCCAGCATCTGCAGTTTTGAGATTTTGTGATGTGAGCCATTCTCACTGGGGTTAGATGATATCTCAGGGTTGTTTTGATTTGCATTTCTCTAATATATAGAGATGATGAACATTTTTTCATGTGTTTGTTAGCCATTCGTCTGTAGTCTTTAGAAAAAGTTCTATTCATGTCTCTTGCCCATTCATATAAGGGATTGTTGGCTTTTTTCATGTGGATTAATTTGAGTTCTCTATAGATCCTAGTTATCAAGCTTTTGTCTGATTGAAAATATGCAAATATCCTTTCCCATTGTGTAGGTTGTCTCTTTGCTTTGGTTATTGTGTCCTTAGCTGTACAGAAGCTTTTCAGTTTAATGAAGTCCCATTTGCTTATTTTTGTTGTTGTTGCAATTGCCATGGCAGTCTTCTTCATGAAGTCTTTCCCCAGGCCAATATCTTCCAGTGTTTTTCCTATGCTTTCTTTGAGGATTTTTATTGTTTCATGCCTTAAGTTTAAGTCCTTTATCCATCTTGAATCAATTTTTGTGAGTGGGGAAAGGTGTGGGTCCAGTTTCAGTCTTTTACATGTAGACATCCAGTTCTCCCAATACCATTTATTGAATAGGGAGTCTTTCCCCCAAGGTAAGTTCTTGTTTGGTTTATCGAAGATTAGGTGGTTGTAAGATGTTAGTTTCATTTCTTGGTTTTCAATTCGATTCCAAGTGTCTATGTCTCTGTTTTTGTGCCAGTACCATGCTGTCTTGAGCACTGTGGCTTTGTAGTACAGACTAAAATCTGGTATGCTGATGCCCCCAGCTTTATTTTTGTTACAAAGTACTGCCTTAGCTATACAGGGTTTTGTCCGGTTCCATACAAAACGCAGAATCCTTTTTTCCAAATCTTGAAAGTACGATGTTGGTATTTTGATAGGAATGGCATTGAATAGGTAGATTGCTTTGGGAAGTATAGACATTTTAACAATGTTGATTCTTCCCATCCATGAGCATGGTAAGTTCTTCCATTTGTTAATATCCTCTGCTATTTCCTTTCTGAGGATTTCATAGTTTTCTTTATAGAGGTCCTTCACCTTATTCAACATATATTTCATGCTGACCCCTGTGCTACATGGCACAGCACAGTAGTCAAGGCTAATACAGAGAGAAGTTTGTTAAAAGTGGGATTTTTACTTACAAACATTAAGTGCATCCAAAAGAGGAAAACGTGGAATAAGTGGACAGAAAGGCTAGGCTTTTTATATCTTAAATTTGTGTAATGATGCTCCTGTTTCTGATTATAATTCACCCTGGTGTGCATGGTTAGACAGAGCTCTTGTGATATTGTCATCAGATCCCCCAGAGGTTACTCTGAGGCATCTTGCTTCTTCCCACCTCTAAAGCTTTGTTTTTCTTTTTCCTTGAGTGCTTGCTCTATCTCATCCTCAAAACCACTCTTGCTTTAGTAGCACTCGTCAGGGCAAGGCCCCTTCACAGACATTGTTGTGTCATGAGAAGAGTGTCAGCAGAACTAAACGCTGTGCTGAGGCTGTGGCTGACCTACATTCTGGCTCAAGCTTGATTCTTAGACCAGCACTGAGGCTGTGGTTTCTCAGATTCGCCGGGGAGCGCCCCTACCATCCACATTGAATTCCTCGCCCAGGCATCAGTGTGCTTTTTTTTCTGTGTTATCCTTATTATTCATGAACTTTGTTTGCTAATTCATATGCCTTTATATGTAGATGTTTAGATATCTACATAAAGTTAAATAGTAAACTAATAGGTTTTGGCGTGTTTTGGAGTTTCTGATGCAATTCCAATACAGAGCCAGGGCAAAAGCCAAGGGTCTGTGAGTTGCTGCAGTCTCTTCCTTGCCAGAAAGTCCTCTCTGTGCCAGCTCACAAAGAGCTTTCTTTTGCCCAATGCCCTCAGTGTCGCTGACTGCCAGTCTGCCGTCTAGTCTGCGGAGCCTTGTTCTGTTTAAACAGTCCGTGCTTGGTTTCTTTTTTTTTTTTTTTTTACAAAAACTATATTTTCCCAAAATGTTGCTGATCAGTTACAGCAAACAGAACCGCGACCCTCGAGGAAAACTGTCACTCTAGGCTCCTCTTTGACCACAGCAGCTATATGGAAGCAGCTGCAGCTTCAATAAGGGCCACCGTGCTTGGTTTCTTCTATGATGCTGCGTGGATAAGTGTTCTTGAGGTTGAGGGTCATCTTTTTTTTTTTTTTCTTTTGCAGTTTTGGCCGGGGGCTGGGTTTGAACCCACCACCTCTGGCATATGGGGCCGGCGCCCTACTCCTTCGAGCCACAGGCGCCGCCCGATCTTTTCACTTTTTTACATTCCCCTCAACACTTTGCACTATGCTGCTCAGTAGACATGTCTTCAGAATTTTTACTTAGACAACAATGAAATATTTCCTTATTATATTGACTATATTCTTCAAGTAGAATACATATGTGTGTGTCAAGAATTTCTTTTCAAGTACTGAGCTAAATGATTAATTGTTACTGGGATGTGTTCTTTCATTAAGGAAATATAAAAAGATGTATAAACGTAAACATAGCTTTTTAGCTATTTAATTTGGGGATTACCCAGTTCAGTGTGCCTCCTATTTAGCAGATTCTTATTGATATTATTTTTGATCTCTAACCTGATACAAATTATTCAGATGCTTGGTTGATTAAAGGAGAAACTTTTTTTTTTTTTTTTTCTAATGGAGTCACAGAGAGCTGAGCTGACTCAGACCTTGGAAAAACACCATTCTCACCAGTTGACCACAAGTACATATATAAACCAAAATCAAAATGACCTTCACAGTTGGCTCGGTGCCTTTGGCTCAGCAGTTAGGGTGCCTGCCACTTAATGGGAGCTGGCGGGTTTGAACCCAGTCCAGGCCTGCCAAACAACACTGACAACTACAACAACAACAAAAATACCCGGGTGTTGTGGTGGGCTCCTGTAGTCCCAGCTACTTGGGAGGCTGAGGCAAGAGAATCACTTAAGCCCAAGAGTTTGAGGTTGCTGTGAGCTGTGATGTCACGGCACTCTACCCAGGGTGACAGCTTGAGACTCTGTCTCAAAAAAAAAAAATAAAAATGACCTTCACACACAAATAGTATGGAATTTTTTTTTCACTGAAAAATGGCAAAATTTAGCAGCACTGAGTGAAGTTAGCTTCTAATGCTCTCTGGAGTGAAACCATTATTGTTTTCCTGGGTGACTGAGCCTAGTACTAACGTCCATCAGAGCAGCTGCCGGGAACTGCCATGCTTTGATTAAACAGGGTATTAACCACAGGCTGGCTGCTTGAACCACACTGATAAAGACAAAATTCACCCTGTCTACCAAAAACACTCTTCCCATGCAAAACTTAGTAATGAAAATAAACAAAAGCTTTAACTGTCAAGTATATGTATCATGAAGAATGGCAGAGTTTTTTTTTTATTCATGCCATTTTGCTTTTCTTTAATTGCTTAATTAGCTTTGAAAACTATTGTGTGCATTCCTTTCTAATATTGTTTAGTTTGAAGGTAATCGTGAAAGAAAGTGGAAAATTAATATCACTTCTTGACAGCCCCCATTTCATTTAACCTGAAGAACGTTACTTAAAAGATTTTGTAATTTGTCAAAGGCTTCCATCCTTTCATTTGAGAGTGAGTTAGCAAATTAACAGTAAGAGTAGATAGTGTTAATGGAAATGGTGAGACTGTATTAAGAGTGACTTATTCCCTGCGGAAAATAATTACTGCTGATGCCAAGTTTGAACAATATGGAATTTAGAAGTTACTTCATGGTACAATCGTAGTGATTTATCTCCAGGCTTGCATTAAGTGAGGATTGTGTTTTTTTTTTTCTTTTTTGTACTTTATAATTTATAAAATACAATATGATCATTAACATACAAGATCTCTTCTAATCCTAACAATCCTAGGCAAAAAGTGAAGTTCAAATGTTAGGCCTAGTGGGCCTAGGATAAGGCAGAAAGGTGTCAGGCCTAGTCTACAATAGAAAAATATCAGGTAACTCCTGGCAAATTTCCAGACTGAAAGCTTTCAAAAAAAGAAAAAAAGAAAGAAAGAAAAGAAGAAAGAAGTCTAGTCCCCTACCAAGATAGAAGGGAAAGTACTAATTGATTTCTTGCTTCTAGTTTACTCCCAATTTCTTACTTGGCTAATTCCCTGGGAAACAGACCGGGAGGTACCAACTGTTCCTGGACTGACCTTTAAACAATACCAGATGGGGAAAGTACTGAAACTAAGATATATGGGGGGAAAGTACTGAAACTAAGATGGATGGGGGAAAATATTAAAACAAAGATATATGGCTAACTAACCGCAAAATTCTGCTTCTGTACAATGCTTGCTTGTTACCTTACCCGGATGCACCTGGACAGCCTGGGAGCCAACCAGGATGCAGACCAAGCCTTAGAAACCTGACTCCTTAAGCACTCGGGGCTGCTCTCAGAAACCCCTTATTGGGACACTGAGGCAGTCGCCAGCCGGCTCTTGAATAAAGAGACTCCCTTACAAATTCGGCTTGTCTGTGTGGTCTCTGGGGAACTCCTGGAATTAACACAAAGAGATTGAGACCTGTCCCAAATTAGACAGTAAGTGACAGAGGCAAGTCATCTGATCTAAATCCTTCACCCCTTCTACTGTGGTAAAATATCAGGAAAGGAAAGTGATCAGGACTGCGATGTATTCTGTTTCATCAAAAATATTTATCCTCTGCATTTCCCTAGAGGGAAAATGGACCCTACTGAAGGTGGGAAAGCAACCTCCGATTTGGAGGGAGGGGCAGGGCATGGCCCCTTGATACTATTAGTCCAGAATTCATACCTGGCAATTCTGTCTACCAATACCAGCCATCTGTTTGATACTGCTTGTGCTCTGAGATTCCAGACACCTGTTATCTACAAGTAGTGTGGCTTTCCATTCCCATCCATAACAGTCCCAGAGATTTGGCCAACTCAAGACTCACATTAGAGGGAAATTAAGTACCTATCCCCCTTGTATTTCAGTAGATTGACAACATTAATAATGGTCTGCTTCCAGTGACTCTCATAGGTCTGCTCAGCTTCCCCTGAGGAAGTCAATCTGCCTTCCCTCTCTTCACCTCTCTCCCCCTGCAAATAAAGTTCAACTAGCAAGTACCTGAGAGGGTGGGAAAGAGATTCCTTGTCACCTCTCCACTTCCTTCAACTCGCCCATATTTCTTATTCCTCTCACCTTGTACTCCTGCACCACTTCCTCCAAAGGCACCATGCTGTGATGTTTGTGGCTCCTGAATTCTCGGCACACCACACAGATGCCCTCTTTGTCCACCTCGCAAAAGTGGTTCAGGGCTTCCTGGTGTTTGGGACAGATGCCCTGATCAGTCCTCTCCACACCCCCCATAAGGAGTGGGGCACATCTGGCGAATCCGTGTTGGCCAGCTGCAGGTTGGGACCAACGCTGCCCTAATGTTAAGCTCTTTCGGCACTGGGGGCAAATGAACTGCCCTGGAGGGGGTGCGTATGTGTCAGGGTACACCTCTTCATCCTCTTCCTCATTGTAAGCTTCCAATTCCTTCTCATCTTCTGGGTAGACATCGGTTCTCAGGTCAAGTCTCAAGCCTCCTATGTAATAGTCCCGATCTTCCTGGTCCTCTTCTTCCTGGTCCCACACATAATCCACATTGTTCCAATTACTTACACCACTGTCACCAACCCAGAGCTCATCATCCTCTGGATCCTGGAACAACTCCTCGTCTGCATTCCCCCATACAATACCTCTGGAATGGAGTTGTCCCATCCACCGATGGCCCCCACAGCTCCCTCATCCTCCTCCCATTCATCATCTTCGTCCAGGTCTTCCTCATTTTCCTTACCCCACAGCTGAGTCACACACCCTCGGCAGAAGTTGTGGACATGGATCCTTGAAGTAATCCAGGTAGATGGCGCACACCGCTTCCTCCTGAAGTGTCTGATTGCGTAGTGGCACAGCTAACCGTCTTAACTTGCTGCTGGCCGGTGTAGATAGTCAGCTCAAAGGTGAAGAAAGGGAATGCGCCTGCAGGCTTGCCTCCAAATTACGCTGGTGACCCAAGGCTGTCCATGACCTTGCGCTTCCTCCTCAGGCCCCCAAAGAAGCCTTCCTCCACTCTCTCTGGACGCCATTGCCCCAGATCCAGTCTCACAGCTGTCTTCTGAGGTCGGCAGGAACAGAACTGGGCTGCGGCGCTAATTCCCGTGGAGGTTCAGCAAGCAGGCCCCGACCCTGTACGGCTTCTCGCTACCCTCAGGGCTTGCCCCAGCCGGCAGTGTCCCCCTCAGGGGCTGCCGCTCGGTCCCCGCGGGAGACGACCGAGAGTGACATAGAGGACTGTGGTTTACTTTAACCTGAATCTAGCTAATGTAGGTTAATAGCCTATTATATATACTGTAACTGTAAACTGTTAGAAAGCAAAAGGTAGCTTTCAATAACAAAAGATAACAAAAGTAAAATAACAAGAGTAAAGGTAACAAATTCAACATTTGCTAAGGCAAAGTGAGTTAATACCAAAAAGTATTTGTAGCTCATGTGGCATAATATTAAATTTTAAAATGTTCCCAGAACTTGGATATGTTCAAGATGGAGTCTCAATAAAATGTGTCTTAAATATTGAACAAGTAGGCTTGGCGCCTATAGCTCAGCGGCTGGGGTGCCGGCCACACACACTGGGGCTGGCAGGTTCGAACCGGGCCGGGCCTGCCAAACAACAATGGCAACTACCACCACCACCACAAAAAATAACCGGGTGTCGTGACGGGTGCCTGTAGTCCCAGTTACTTGGGAGGCTGAGGCAAGAGAATCGCTTAAGCCCAAGAGTCTGAGGTTGCTGTGAGCTTGATACCTCCGCACCCTACCGAGGGCGACATAGTGAAACTCTGTCTCAAAAAAAAAATTTTTTTTTTAACAAGTACTATTGTTACTTTTTTCACAATTACTACAGCAATTTGGAATACAACTATAGGATTCTGAGTACTGCTTTGCTTATTCTTATCTGAACCATTGCAATTTGTGCTTTTTTTCCCAGTAAATACAATCTGGAAAGCAAACACTTCTGCCATGGCAAGTACCGTTGATGAAAAATTATCTTTATTTAATGAGATGTATGAAGTGAGGAAAAAATAATTTTTTTGAAGAAACAATTGCTCTGAGGACAACTTGAGGGCATAGTTGAGAGCATTACAGGTAATGTGGGCAGTTTCAGATCAAATTCAGATATAAAAATGCATTTACGTATGTTGTACGAGTACTTGCCATTTTAAGCACATTTTCAGACTTACAGGTCTAACTAATTTAACATAAAGATGAATCAATGCAAATCTATAATTTTTTCCTTGCTTCAATTATTATTTTCTAAAAGTGATACTGATTTGATTGGCAGATATAAATCTAACAATTTAGTAGATGTTATAACTCAACAATAATAGCTTAAAGAATAACTGTTAGGTTTAAGCCCAAATTAATTTTTAAAATTCATGTGTGTATCCTATTTTGCTTATTGAATCAACAGATCTTTAAAGAAAATCTTCATATGAATTATGGTGATATGATTCATAGCATATGCTGTTACGCTCTCTCCGAATGTGAGAGAAAAAAAATTTTAAAGATGGGGAAACATTACAGTGTTTAAGTAGTGAATGTTTTTTTTTCAAAACAGCAGCAAGATCAAGACCAAATCATTTCTTCAGTTTACTTTCATGCTTGATACTGACAAAAGACCAGTGTGACATCATAATCTACCTTTTATAAATACCTTTTAAATTATAAAACGAGTTCATACTCATTTCAGAAAATGGAAGCAAAAAGATTAAAAATGTTATCTAAAATCCCAACCTTCAGAATGACTCGTAAAATATTTTTCCCAATTGGGTACATGTTTTAAAAGTAGCAAATTAGTTTGCCACTTGACTTTGTTCCCATGAAGAACTGTGAGTGCCTTTCACAGTGTAGTTTTCATATCTGAAACTGTCCAGCTCTTAGAGTGCACTGCATGCAAGGAAATTAGCTAAAAACACACAACCTTGGAGGAGATGATCGTCCAGAAGCAGAGGCAGTAGTCCAGGAGTTAATGCCCAGAGGAAACTTCCTTAACAAGATGTAAAATTCCTTGAGGAAGGAATGAAATCCTGCCATTTGCAGCAACATAGATGAACTGGAGCACATGGTGCTAAGTGAAACCAGCCAGGCAGGGAAAGACAAATACCACACACTCTCACTCATGTGGAATCTGAAAAAGCTGATCTCATGGATGGTGAGAGCAGAACAGTGGTTACCTGAGGCTAGAGAGGGAAAAAGGGAGAGAAGAGTGGAGAGAGGTTTGCCAAGGGATACAAAGTTACAGTCAATCAGGAAGAATAAATTCTGGTGGCTATAATAGCTAGTAACAGTGTAGTGTGTATTCCAAGATAGCTAGAAAAGGGGATCCTGCTAGAAAAGAGGACCCTGAAAATTAGTATGACCAAGAAATGGTAAACTTTTGTGGTGATGGACACGATAACCATCGTGATTTGATTATTATACAATATACACATGTATGAAAACACCACACTGTAACCTGTAAACATGTACAACTGTTATATGTCAAGTATAAACAAAACTTTTAAAAACACACACAAAAAGAATAAAACTCCTAAGGACAAGCTTTATTTA
Organism: Nycticebus coucang; assembly: GCF_027406575.1. NCBI lineage: Eukaryota > Metazoa > Chordata > Mammalia > Primates > Lorisidae > Nycticebus > Nycticebus coucang. The sequence continues at coordinate 435,920 of NW_026515590.1, read as the reverse complement.
TTCTATTTGTGTTGCTGCCTAGTCTCAGTCTTTTTTTTTGGCTACAAGTGACAGAAAACCAGACCCTACCTGGCTAGAGCATGAATGAAAGTTGTTCGCTTGTGTTAACAAAGCTCTTTCAGAATAGCGCCAGCTGCAGGCTGAGCTGGATCCAGGTGTCTCGTTCACACCACCTGGCCCGAGTGCTGCTCTCCAGTTCTCGGTTAGCTTCCTTCCCCTTCACTCCTTCTCAGGTAGCTGTTCCCACACACAGACAGGAGCACTTGTGCTACCTCTGGGCTACACACTTTCAGTTCAAGTCTGGCTGCCTGCCATCCGGGGAGCTTCTTCACCATCACCCTGGGATTCCTTTTGAACCAATCTTGGGTGGGATTTTTTGTTTCCTTACCCCATATTTTTTGTTTGCTCCCTTGTTTGGCTGGAGCACCTACTCTCTCAGCTTTCTGGAATGAAATGGCTTGAGATTTCTTGTGACCAAAATGTTTCTTTAGTTTACCCTTCTACTTACTAGTTTCCTGTTGTGAGAAAGACTCCCATTTATTATTGTTATTATTAATTATTTCAGATTAATACAAGGGTACATACGATTTCGTTACATTGTGTTTGTTAGGTAAAATCCAAGTTGTAGTTGAGCACTTTACCTGGGAGGTGTGCAGTCTACCCCTATATTGTACCTGTTAGGTGACAGCTTATCAAACCCCCCTTTTCCTCTCCTCTCTTTTTTTTTTGCAGTTTTTGGCCAGGGCTGGGTTTGAACCTGCCACCTCCGGGATATGGGGCTGGCGCTCTACTTCTTTGAGCCACAGGCACCACCCTCCTCTCCTTTCTTTTTGAATTTAATTGTGATTTTCTGACATGGGCCTATAGTTGCTGATCTACTAGTTTCCTATTAGTAGTAAATTTCATTTTAGTATTGGATGCTTGCTTTTCCATAGGAGGATATTCTCCAAATCCTTCCAGGTAAATACAAAACATGGAAAGTGTCTACCTTTCTTGGTGGCTGAACAGTATTCCACAGTACACGTATACCACCGTTTGTTAATCCATCCATGGTTGATGGGCACTTGGGTTATTTCCACATCTTGGCGATTGTGAATTGAACTGCTCTAGACATTCAAGTACAAGAAGCTCCCGTTGTTACTAGTATCTGGTCTTCTTGTCTTCCTGGGGACACCCCAGAAGGGGACCACCTTGCAGGACCTTTGCAGTTAGATGGTCTTGTGATGAGTTAAGCTAATGAAATAGAAGCTTAACTTCCTTCCTTCCTTTCCACCCTCCCTCCCTCCCTTCCTTCCTTCCTTTCTTTCTATTTAATTGAAACATATCTCCATGGAACAGATACACAATTCATGTGAAGAAAAATTCAAAACACTCCTGAGGGGAAACAAAGAAAATGCAAACAAATGGTAATCTGTATCCTTGGAAAGCAAGATTTGTGATCAAAACACTATCAGTAGTGGACAGTGTGTTAATTATGAATAAATGTCCCAAAAGGATTTTCTTTTTTGAGGGAAAACTAAACAATTAGATTCTAAAGTTATTAAGGAAAGGAAAACTCTGACGAAAAAGAAGTTATATTCTCAAATATATAAAGCAGATGGAATCAGGTTGGTGGCAGTTCCAGAATAAATCTACTAGTATTGCTCCAAAGTCAAAGAAGAAATTGTGCTAATGGTGGTGTCCAGAGCAGATATTGGGGCTAGAGATACCTGTGCTTTGTTTTAAAAGCTGCTTTGGGAGACACAGCCAGGAGCAGGGGCTCACGCCTGTAATCCCAGCAATGTGGGACGCTGAGGAGGGAGAATTGCTTAAGCTCAGGAGTTTGATACTCACCTAAGCAAGAGTGAGACCCCAACTCACGAAAAAAATTCAAAAACCCAGCTGGGGGCCGTGACAAGCACCTCTAATCCCAGCGGCTTCCGGAGGCTGAGGCAGCAGGATGCCCACAGCCCGAGTCTGAGGTTGCAGTGAGCTATGACGCCACTGCACTCTGCTCAGGGGCATTGGGTGGGACTCTGTCTCAACAACAACAACAACAACAAGCAAAGAAATAAAAAATAGCAAGGAATTAAAATTAAAAAAAAAACAAGGAGGATACACACTAAGAAGCCAAGCAACTTGCAGAATCTAAGTGTTGGCCTGTCCAGTCACACAGCCTGCTTCAAATCAGCACGTGGCTATGTCTGAAAAGCAATCTGGAAGAATAAGACAAGTTCTAAAATAAAAAAAAATCTTGTGGTTGTGTCTCATGGATACGGGCCTCACTGAAGACCTAATCAGAGCTGAAAGACAAAACAGGAGAGTTTCCCAGAATGTGGTGCAATATAAGATATCGGGGACAAGATGGAACCATCAGCCATTGTAATAAGTACGAGTGGTGTGCAGGGCAGCACTTGGGTTCCTATCACTCCCAATTCTGTGTTAGCTTTCTGACCTTGGATGGATTAGATAACAAGTTGAATCCTCAATTTCTTTATCTGTGAACTGGGGACAATGCCTAGAGGTGAGGAGCTATCTCACAGGGCAGGTTTGAGCATTATATGAAATACCAGAGATGGAAGTGCTGAGGCCCTTGAGCAGAAGTCAATACTGCTTAGCTATTTTCCCATCATTATCAATATTACTAATAGGCCCCCAGACATGTTAAGAATAAATATATGACCACATTCCATTCACAAAAGTATGCTTAAAATGAATAATGACCAAGATAGTCACGTGGTTTACAAAAAGGAGATGAAAAATTGTGAAGTTAGAAAAACAGAATTCAAACTTGAAAGTATTAAAAAGGACATTTTATATTTATAAATAAAAATATGAAGACAAGAACAATGAACCATTATGACCAAACTCCACGCTGTCAAAATATATAAAGAAAAACGAGGCTGGAGCAGTGCCTCAGGCTTGTAATTCCAGCATTTTGGAAGGTTGAGATGGGAGAATCACTTGAAGCTAGGAATTTGAGATTGTCCTGGGCAACATAGCAAGACCCTGTCTCTAAACAGAAAAAATTAGCCCTGTGAGGTAGCAGGCACTGTTGTCACAGTCAGTGGGAAGGCTGAGGTGGGAGGATACCGAATTGAGGCTGCAGTGGGATATGATTATGCCACTGTACTGCAGCCTGGGTGACAGAGGGAGACATCAACTTAAAAAAGAAGAAGAACAAAAAGAAAAGTGAATTGACAAGCTAATAGTCAAACTGAAAGAACTTAACAATTTCTCAGAATACTTAAAATAGATAGAATATAGACAAAAATAAATGACATGGAGGTTTTAAATATGGAGATAACAAGGTTGATTCAAAAGCAATTTGAAGGGTGGTGCCTGTGGCTCAAGGAGTAGGGCACTGGCCCCAAATACTGAAGGTGGTGGGTTCAAACCCGGCCCTGGCCAAAAACAAAAAACAAATAAACAAAAAAACCCTGCAAAACCAATTTGAATTGTAATCAGTTTTTAACCCAGTAAAGAATACATAGTCTTTGAAAATACACAAAGAATATCTACAAAAATTGACATAGTATTAAATCAGAAAGTTTCAATAAATTTCAAAAAGTGGAAAACATCCACACTAATTTTCTAGCTACAGTGCAGTAAAACTAAAAATCAGAAATAACAGAAAAATTTAAAAAATAAAAAAATTATATGTATTTGACAATAACAAAACAGAGGGCCATTCTGTTACTCTTGGGTAAAACAGGAGGTTGCAGCTGGCACTGCCAACAGTTCATGCTGGAATAACCCAGGAGTTAATAATCCGTGGAGTAAGATCAGCAGGGTACAGACAAAACACAAGAAGACGAAGTAAAACAAATGAACTCCAAAAGTCAGAAAACAGCTCAAAACATGGAAAACAGAATTTTTTTTTTTTTTTTTTGTAGAGACAGAGTCTCACTGTACCGCCCTCCGGTAGAGTGCCGTGGCGTCACAGGGCTCACAGCAACCTCTAACTCTTGGGCTTAGGCGATTCTCTTGCCTCAGCCTCCCGAGCAGCTGGGACTACAACGCCCGCCACAACGCCCGGCTATTTTTTTGTTGCAGTTTGGCCGGGGCTGGGTTTGAACCCGCCACCCTCGGCATATGGGGCCGGCGCCCTACTCATTGAGCCACAGGCGCCACCGGAAAACAGAAATTTTAAAAGATAAAAGCAGAAGCTAAAGAGACAAATAATAAAATCTAATAAGCCCCAAATCAAGTTCTTTGAAAATACAAGTACATAATAAAGCTAAGAAATTATTGGCAATCCTGATGCAGAAAAAAAACCCAAGAATTAGAAAAGATATATTAACTACAAATGGAGAAGACTTCCAATACTGTAATCAATTCTATAGAACTATATTTGAAAATCTGGAAGAAATAAATGTTTTTAGGAAAATATAAACTACTAAAACTAACTAAAGAGCCAGAAGGCTTACATTTTTTTTATTTCTACTTTATTTCTTTGTGGACACCACATTTCTACTCAATGAAGAGAAACATTTTTACAGTAGCCTTTTATTTTTTTACACCTCTTATGCCATGAATGCACAGGGAGCAGGTTCCAGCAGCCCAGGCTGCCTTCCCCAGAGCGAGCGTCTGGAGCAGGTTGGTGCTTCAGTCAAACCCAGGTACCTTCCTCTTTGCCTTCCTTCTTTTTCTGATCATCTTTCTTCACATGTTTCAGGAGGCTATCTTGGCTTTTAGAGTGCTTAATATGCTCAATAGGAACATTAATCCTCTTGGCAAGAATCATGCCCTGAACTTGTTAATGTACAATGCCAACAGTGTGCTGGGTAACGTAGACTCCTCCAGTTTTGCCCTGGTGACATCTGTGTGGCACCATTACCTTGATGTCTACACTATCATCTTTCTTACAGACATGCATATATGTGGCCAGAGGAACATTTCCATGTTTTCTAAAAGGCCTAGAGAATGTGGATCAGGTGTCTCTCCTTTCTCCCTTTGTGTTTGTCATTTTGGCGAATTACTAAAAGCTCTGGCTGAAAGGAGATTTAAATTCTTAATTTTTTTTTTTTTTTGCAGTTTTTGGCCAGGCCTGGGTTTGAACCCGCCACCTCCAGTATATGGGGCTGGCGCCCAATCCTTTGACCTACAGGTGCCGCCTGAGATTTAAATTTTTGATGGTTCTCTTAAAGAAATTGGAAAGTTAATTTGAGAGCTATCCCTGAAACAGGCCTCAGATTCAGACAGTATTATGGGGGATTCCAGTGAACCTTTGAGGAACATATGATTCCTGTTATTCCCACTGTCAGAGTGCAAGAACAGATGGAAAGTTTTCCCTCTCATTCCAAGTCTAACAAAACCTTGATATCAAAACATGTTTGCATGATAAGTATATGAAATAATGCATATGATAAATTAGCTTGATTCAGCCATTCAAATATCAAAACATCATGTTATGCACCATAATATGTACAAATTTTATTTGCTGAAACCAAATGAACCTCATTTGCACACAGGAGGTTTATATGGGAATGCATTGAAAAGGTCTGGAAGGAATCCAGCTGTTAGCCAGCTACTTCCTGGAAAGGGCTAAAACAGGGGCTGCGGATATGAGACTTGCGCTGCCTTTCCCAAACACTTCTCATGGTTTTATCTTTTTTCAATAAGTTTATACTAATGGATTAACTATGCAGTGATGGTTTAAAGCATTCATTATTTTACATATATTTATCACTTTAAAGAAGCAGCAGGAGGTAGTATCCATATCAGGAGCTGGCAAATTTTTTCCTGTACAGACCCAGATAGTAAAAATTAAATAATTTAGGTTTGGGGGCCATACAATCTCTGTCACAACTACTCAACCTTGGTGGCTAGTATGGAAGCAAGTGTGGACCATATGTAAACAAATGGACAAAGCCGTGTTACAATAAAATTTTATTTTAGGGAGGCGCCTGTGGCTCAGTGAGTAGGGCACCAGCCCCATATACCAAGGTTGGCGGGTTCAAACCCGGCCTGGACCAAACTGCAACAAAAAAATAGCTGGGCGTTGTGGCAGGCGCCTGTGGTCCCAGCCATTTGGAAGGCTGAGGCAAGAGAGTTGCCTAAGCCCAGGAGTAGGAGGTTGCTGTGAGCCGTGATGCTACAGCACTCTACCCAGGGTGATAAAGTGAGATTCTGTCTCTACAAAAAAAAAAAAAAAAATTATTAAAAAAAAATAACAGGTTTCAGGTTAAATTTGGTCCACTGATCTCTGTCAGTGGGGAAATTGGTATATCTATGCATTTTATGAAATCACAGTCTAATATTTCATTCATCTGCTCAGCAAATATTTATTGAGTATCTCTAGATTCTAAGCATTGTTCTAGGAACCAGGGGTGTACCAGTGAGTGAAAAAAAGTCAGTGTTCTCACAGAGGTTGCATTTTATTTGGAGAAAACAGACAACAAGCACATAAAAAACACATGTCTCCGAGTGATAAATGCTATAAAGAAAACAAAGCAGGATGAGAGATAAAGGGGCTGGAGTTGGGGTTGGCACAGTTTTAGAAAAGGCAGTAAGAAAAGCCTCTCTCCAAGGTATGTCACCAGCAGACAGACAGAGGTGTGCTGTGCAGGGTCCTGAGTAAGCTGTTTCAGAGAGTGTGAAGTCCTGAGCCAGCGGTGTGAGCCAGGGGAAGGTTGGTGTGCCTGCAGAGTGGCCGGTGGGGGTGGAGCCTGCAGAGTGGTGGGTGGGGGTGGAGCCTGCAGAGTGGCAGGTGGGGGTGGAGCCTGCAGAGTGGTGGGAGGGGGTGGAGCCTGCAGACTGGTGAGTGAGGGTGGAGCCTGCAGACTGGTGAGTGGGGGTGAAGCCTGCAGAGTGGCGGGTGGAGGTGGAGCCTGCAGAGTGGTGGGAGGAGGTGGAGCCTGCAGAGTGCAGGTGGGGGTGGAGCCTGCAGAATAATGGGTGGGAGTGGAGCCTGCAGAGTGGGGGTGGGGTGGGGGTGGAGCCTGAAGAGGGAGGGTGGGGGTGGAGCCAGCAGTGTGAGCCAGGAGAAGGCTGGTGTGGTGGGTAGAGCGGTGGGTGGGGGTGGAGGCAGGGAGGGGGAGGTGGGAGTCCAGGTCCAGGGATGACTGGAGGCGGCAGCGTGCTCAGGAATGGGCATATTTGCATACAGTTTGGTGGATCTGGCTGGACTTGCCTGTAGGTTGGATGTGGGGTGAAGAAAAAAGAATGAATGGAAAAATGACGCGTTTTAGACAGAATGGCCTGAGCAAATAGTGGGTATGGCAGGGGGCTGGTCGTGAGATGATTTTACGTGCATTGTCTGGGTGGCCTATTAGACGCAAGTGGTTTCTGCAAATGGGCAGTGAGTTGGAAGGTCTGTGGTTCAGGGAGGGGATTGGCTGGAGATGCAAATTTGGTATTCACAGGGTAGAGGTCGGTGTAATCGTGAGGGAAGTACAGAGAGGAAGTGCAGCATCTGAAACCCTAGAAAAGCACAGGGATCCAGGGTTCAGCCAAGAAGGGAAGGTTCAGTAGAGTGCCCTGGCGTCACAGCTCACAGCCAAGAAGGGAAGGTGTGCAGGTGGGTGAGGAGGGACGCTGGGAAGTGTGGGTCCAGGGACCTAAGGGAAATGCAAATGAAAGGCCAGAAGAGGAAAACCGAGAAAGTTCCTGCTGACAGCCTTCACAAGGAAGAAGTCAGAAGGGAATACCTGGTGAGGAAGTCAAGGTCACACAGGCCGCAGTTTGGGGTTGTGAACTGGGTTCTTGGGGCAGGGTTGGAGGCTGGCGTGCCTTTCAGGTCTGCTCACTGCAGGGTAACCAAAGAGCTCCATCCGGAGCTGTGCTGGGTCTACAGAATTACAAGGTGGACTTAACTTTCCTTCCCCTCATGTGTCCATGTGTGGGAAGAGTATGAGGAATGAAACAAAACCACCAATATTGTCTGATAAGCATGAAAACAGGGGCCTAAGGAAGGGTGTATGGAAACAGAGAGGAAGGTCCCATCCCGTTTGCCAGGTCTGTTTGATGGAGGATGAGGGCAGTGTTCAAACAAGATCCCCATGGATTTAATCAGTCAAAAAATCTAGACCCCACGTAGGATATTGCCACGATGACCAGGCCTGGTGACCCACATCAGGTTGGTGGCAGTTTGGCTGTTTTCTGCCCGAGGCCAAGGCTCTGGTGGACAGGGGTGTGCAGGCGGCCAGTGCTCCATCCTAAAGCTCATGCACCAGGCCCACCACATCTCCAGTTCGCGTCTGGGCACACACATCTTGTGGATGAGATATCTACACCAGATGAGTGGAGGGCACGGGGTCTGGAAAGGGTACAGAACACAGGCCCTAGAGCGAGTCCTTTCATCTCTGAGCCTCAGTTTCTGAACTGCAACTTCGGGACAAGTGTGCTTCGCTGCGCCAGCGAGATAAGGATGATTCGTGGAAATGGCTCGCGAACTCTGGGGGCTGTGGATGTAATTAGAAAGTTCTCAGTACGTCACAGCAGCATCCAGACCCACCATGAATTTTTATATAAACAGATGCCAGAGGAACTCATTCAGGAGCTAAAAAATCTAGATATATGACCTGCATTACTTTCCATTCGTCCCACATGGTTCCCTTTTCCACGCATTAAATATTTGTAAGCAGAAGCACAGGATGGCTTGACTTTTCCCTTATGCACAGTCTTGTCTAGATGCAGCCTTTCGCCTGCGCTCCTGGCGGCCACCTGGCATCTTCAGGGCCACAGCCGCCACCTTCTCATTGGTGGATCCTGCCTGAGTCCTGGACACTGTTGCCTTGGTGAATTCATAACAACAGGAGTGGGAGGAGCTGAAGCCTCTCAGATTTATTCACTGGCCTTCACAATTGAGTTCATTCCCCTCGATGAAGCTTTAAATCAGTTATGCTTTTCCTGCTCCTTCATTTTTTTTTCTTCATTGTGTGCTTCTGTGAGCAAGAGGTTTGTCTTCTGCTTTGACAGCTAAGAGCAAAGAAAGGAGAAAAAGCAAATGTCTGCTGTGTCCCAGTTAACTTCAATCTCTCTAGGCCTTCATGGAATGAAGAGAAAAAAACCACAAAGCCACCGCCACAGGTTTTCTGAAACTGAGTCCCGCCTGCGAGTGGGACTGCCTCCCTTGGAGGGACTTGGCTTTCTTCCGGCTGACATTTGCAACACGTCATGAGGGAGAGGTCATGTTCCCTGTTGCCTGGTCTTTCAATGGTGAGCTCAAGGATGTGCAGAGGGCACGTGGTCCCACACAGAAGTCCCGGAAGGGGCTTTCACAACGACAGCAGGTGTCTGTGCAATTTGGACATTTCTTCTGATAGCCAGTGGAATCAAAGTTGATTTTAATGTCAGTGTGACAAAGCCCATTAAGGAAAGAAACCTTCCCAACCTCCTTTTGAAGCCACATCAGGGATGCGGGCACCAGTGACTCACAGCCCAAATATAAAACCTTTTGGCATTTTGTGTATTATCACGCTTCTCTTGAGGCATATTTAAGAACTGATCATCTAGCTATTTAATAATGCCACACTGTCATTTCTAGTGTGATACAATAACTCAATGAGGTTCATTTTTCACAGGACTGTATTTCCACATGAGTATGCGATGACTACATTGATTACAATTTGAGACCAAAGTTTCACTGATGCAGAAAAAAATCTATATGTTGTTGCAGGTTGTTTTTTAGGAACAAATGGGTTTACATTATGTACCCTGTGGGTGAATCTACAAACTTAAATACTATAGCAAAATTTTAACTATGTTCTTCAAGTAAAGCCAAGGAAGTATGCACATTGTTAGCAGTAAACCGTGAACTCAGAGGAAGTGGTGATGTAAAAACCAATGCAGACAGAATGTTCAGGTATGGTCCTGGCAGGCCATGTTCTCTGCATGCCCTCCAGCAGAGTTCTAAACACGGGACACCCTGTTTAGAATCTGGGGCTAGAAAAAGACAGTGAAGTCAGAGAGAAAATATGCATGAGAATAAAGGGAAGAAGAGACTGGGAGATTCATGGTCGCTTAATGCTGGTAAGAACACAAGTAGCTATGGAGACCCAAGAGCCAACCTAGGAATTTAGGCAGGGTCGGCAGTAATAGTTCCTTGGAAAATGGATGTGTAGCAACAGTATTAGCTTCGTTTTAAACTTTCAAGGGAAATAGCTCTGGGACTTAGACTGAAGATGGGGGCATGGGAGGGAGGACACAGGTCTCTGCTCCTAGACTGTCCAGTACATGTTTTGCCCCAGGGGCACCCACATCAATGCAGACCCTAAGAGAATAGTTGGTGGCAGATGTAAGTCTTGGGGGTTGGGGGAAATTACCCTCTCCAGGAATCAGAAGACCGAAAGCCTTAGAAACGTGAACAAAGAAAGCTACAACAGGGAGGCTACTTTGGACCCCAGCCCTGGGTCCAGCTTTCTTAGGGTCCAGCATAGAGCAATGATTTGAGGACTGTTCTTTCCATCTGCACTAGTCTGGATTCTCCTGGGAAAGAGAACACACACACACACACACATACACACACACATATACACATACACATATACACACATACATACACACACACATATACATATACACATACACGCATAAGCGTAATAATCTCATCCAAAAAAACTTGACAGAAATATCAAGAATGGTATATATATATTTTTTTTATTAAATCATAGCTGTGTACATTGATATAATCATGGAGCATCAGTCACTAGCTTCACAGACCGTTTACCAAGTTTCACATATACCCTTGTAAGATGCACCGCTGGTGTAATCCCACCTATCCCCTTCCCTCTACCCACCTCCCCCCAAGAATATTTGACCAAAGATCTGGGCCCAGCTTAGTTGAAACATAAAATTAACCACCACACCATCCTTGGGGTAGGGGTACTGAAAAAAAAGGGAGAAGAAAGAAGGATCTAGGTTAGGACTCAGAAATAGGTAAGATGTATTAAGGAATAATAAGGCTGGGCACTGTAGATCACTTTTTTTTTTTCTTTTAGCCAGTCTCACTCCTTCATCCTGGGTAGAGTACCATGGTATCATAGCTCGCAGAATCCTCAAACTCCTGGGCTTAGCCTCCTGAGTAGTTGGGACTACAGGTGTGCACCACTAAGCCCAGCTAGTTTTTCCTACTGTTAGTAGAGATGGGATCTCACTCTTGCTCAGGCTGGTCTCAAATTTCTGAGCTCAAGCAATCCACCTGCCTCGGTTTCCCAGAGTGCCAGGATCACAGGCGTGAGCCACCGTGCCCGGCCAGCAGCTCACTCTTTTAATCCCACTGCTTTGACAGTCTGAGGTGGGAGGATCACTTGAACCCAAGAATTTGAGGCTGTAGTGAGCTACAATCACACCATTGTGCTCCAGCCTGGTCAACAGAGTGAGACCCCATCTCTGAAGAAGTAAATAAATAAAAATAGTTTTTTAAAAATATAGTATTTTTTTGGCAGTGCCTGTGGCTCAGTGAGTAGGGCACCGGCCCCATATACCGAGGGTGGTGGGTTCGAACCCAGCCCTGGCCAAACTGCAACAAAAAATAGCCGGGTGTTGTGGTGGGCGCCTGTAGTCCTAGCTACCCGGGAGGCTGAGGCAAGAGAATCGCCTAAACCCGAGAGCTGGAGGTTGCTGTGAGCTGTGATGCCACAGCACTCTACCGAGGGTGACAGAGTGAGACACTGTCTCTTAAATAAATAAATAATAAAATATTAATTAAAAAATTCCAAAAAAAATTAATAAAAAGAATAATAATTAAGATATCACGTTTTCATATAAGACAGAAAGTAAGAATCTGAGACGATCCACTGTGTTTGTTAATTCGGAACACAGATCTCAGGTACTCCTGGGGAGTGATGCAGAATCAGGCCCAGGCAAACTGGGTGCAGAGGTAGTGCTGGGATGAGCTTAATCAGCATGCCTAGTATTCAGGGACTAGCTGCATAGAGAAAATTCTGAAATCTTTGGATTGGACAATTGTCTGAATTATCAGAGTAAAGAGGAGCTACATAGGAAAATAAAGCTTGTGGAGTGTTGATTCAATTACTCTAAGCGCTCAAAGTGCTTGGAGTGCCGGCCATAGAGTAATTTGGAGCATTAGCCTCAATTTCCAGATGAGAATCTGAGGCACAGAAAGCTTAAGCAGCTTGTCCAAGGCAATACATCCAAGGCAATACAACACTTGTGATCCTTCATTTTATGTGTCAACTTGGCTCAGCTGTGGTGCCCAGCTGTTTGGTCAAACACCAATCTATAGGTAGCTGTGAAAGTATTTTTTAGATCTGATTAATATGTAAATCAGTGGACTTTGAGTAAAGTAGGTTGCCCTCCAGAATATGTGCAGGCCTTATACAACCAGGAGAAGGTCCTTACAAGCAAAGACTGTTTCCTGAGCAAGGAATTCTCTCTCTCTCTTTTTTTTTTTTTTTTTTTGGAGAGACAGAGTCTCACTTTATGGCCCTGGGTAGAGTGCCGTGGCCTCACACAGCTCACAGCAACTTCCAACTCCTGGGCTTAAGTGATTCTCCTGCCTCAGCCTCCTGAGTAGCTGGGACTAGAGGCGCCCGCCACAACGCCCGGCTATTTTTTGATTGCAGTTTGGCCGGGGCCGGGTTTGAACCCACCACCCTCGGTATATGGGGCCCGCACCTTACTGACTGAGCCACAGGCGCCGCCCGCAAGGGATTCTCTTTAAGACTGCCATGTCGAAACCCTGCCTGGGTTTCCAGCCTGCTGCCCCATAAGGTTCAGATTCAAGACTGACTGCAACATTAATGCTTACCTGAATTTCTAACTTGCTGGCTTTTCCAAACTTGCCAGTTCCCATAATCACATGAGGTAATTCCTTAAAATAAATCTCCCTCTCTGTGTATTATGTTTATATATAAACGAGATGCTTCCCTTTCTCTGCACTGAGAGCAAGAAGTAGGTGGGGAAAAGAAATAGAATTACGTGGTTGTCAAATCCCAGCGGCATCTGCAGCCCATCCTATAGTAGGAACTGTTCCTGGACAGGCTGGCAGGGTGTCATGTTCTCCATAGAGGGGCTCACGCCTGAACCAGTGAAAGACTCCTGGCCCTGCAGGAGGACCTGCCATCGCAGGAAACCCACGTCCACTCAGGTCAGGCTCAGGGATCTCTGACACCTTTGTCCCGAGACTACATGGTTCTCCACCCAACAAGAGAAAGGCTGGAAAGCAGGCTGTGCACTATCTCGGTGAATAGACTGTGATAATGGGGACCCAAGTGCCTATCTATAATAACAAGCCTGCTTAAAGGTAAAATTAAATATACACGGGGTGCCAAAAAAGTGTATATACACTTTAAAAAAGGAAAAAACTGTCTTAAATTTGTAATACTCAAGTCATGTTTGACTTCTGTAATTATAAGAGGTATTCAATGTGATTTGTATCATCTTTTGATACATTGGTATTGGTATATCCTGAGTATTAGATTGGTTATTGGTATATCCTGAGTATTAGATTTATATGCAGTAGATATTGACTTGTGTGCTTTTCTACAATACTTACTGATTACCATCTCTTAGATACTTACGAGCCCATAAGCAAATTTAAAGAAAACTGAAGGCTCGTAATAGCCAAGTCATGGAAGAAGCCCAAATGCCCATTGGCCCATGAATGGATTAATAAATTGTGGTATATGTATACCATGGAATACTATGCAGCCTTAAAAAAGATGGAGCCTTTACCATCTTTAAGGCTTTATGTTTACATGGAGGGACCTGGAACATATTCTTCTGCATAAAGTATCTCAAGAATGGAGGAAAAAGTATCCAATGTACTCAGTACTTCTAGGAAACCTACTTATATTTACTCACACTTTCTTATGAAAGATAGAACACAACTATAGCCCAGGATGAAGGAGAGAAATGGAGTGGGAAGGGAGGGGAGGGGGGAGGTTTGATAGAAGGAGGGTAAATGATGGGACCGCACCTATGGAGCATATGTCAAGGGTACAAGTCAAATCTGTCAAGTGTAGAACATAAATGTCTTAACACAATAATCAAGTAAATGAGGTGAAAGCTATGTTGATTGGTTTGATCTAACCATGTCAGATTGTATATTAAAAAAAAACCCAACACGTTGTACCCCACATATGCATAAATGTATTCATGATCTATGGGTATTTGACTTAATTAAAAAAAAAGAAAAGAAAAGAAAACTGAAGGCTTACATACCAGCAATTGACACCCCATTTCATGCCTTAGAGGTGGGAGGGACATTGAATGGTGTAGGGAACATTTTGATGGTTGCTTTGAGTTCTCATTTTATGCAAATTCTTCCCCCTAGGGAACTTACATGAGCCAATGGCCTTAAAGGTTTGCCACAGTTCAAGTTTTGATCTGGCCCCCAACATGTAATTCATGAACCGAAAGAGCAGATGGTGGCCATTTACATTGGAGTAACCCCAGAATGTCTCATTAGGAATTCACAGCATTTTTTTCCTTGGGAGAAATATTAACACACATTTTACAGGACCACTGGTCAATTTACAACCCCTATTTAGGTTTTTAGAATTCTACGACTGAACATGGGATGTTCTGAATTCAGAGTACCATCCTGTTTTGAGCTCCAACAAAGAGCGAAGTCTAAGGACCATCATCAGCTTTACACTTCAACAGTATCAACTGCCTACAGTTGAATGGTGGTTTCCAAAGCACCATTCGTCTTGTGCTACAGTAGAAACAGAAATCACACACTGGCCTGACCAGGTGCTAGAAAGCATGGGCATTAGCAAAACTATTTGTAAGTGGCTGAAAGACAGACACTGTGGAACCAGAACTAGGGGATGAAGAAACGAAAAATAAAAGCATAGTACTTTAAGATTGCGAACACTCTGAGAATGTTAACATACTTGTCACATAATTGAAGACTTAGTTCTTGATCTTCAGCGTCCAGGGCCCTGCTCAGTCCAGGCTGAGTTCCAAGCCTTGCTTTTTCTTGTGCAGTAGGTGCATCTTGTAAGAGCCTTAGGGTTTGTTCTGCATTATAACATAAACATCACATTTACAGCAGGAACGTAAGCTTATCTACTTATCATTACCTTTCTTTTCTAAAGTTATAACGATATGTTGCTGGAGATTTGGCTATGCTAAATTATATATAGAAGGATAAACCTTATTTGGGTTACATTTTTCTGAGCAAACATCCATTAGTTCATTGAAAAATTAATCATTATCTGTTTCTCAAAGTAAACCCAGTAGAGCCTCTGTAAACTGACCACCCAAACACACCCAGTAGTCAACGTCAGGCACTAGGCCTACTGTGTGATACGTCATGTGACACATGTCCAGTCTATGAAAATTAGGTCAACTTAAAGAGGTGGTCAAGTATGGAGGTTTTACTGTAATTTCTTGTCTTGGTTAAGAATTGAGTGGCCCTTTTTCAAAAGCACATGCTGGTATTTTTCTGATTATGGGGACTTGGAAAGAAATCCCCAGTTTTTTGCAATATTTCAAAATGGGTTTCATGGAAACAGGAAGAAAGAAGGCACCAGAATCTCTTTCAGATGTGGCTTCTTCGTGAGCCAAGGATGTGCATCTTGAGGCTGGGTTTGGGTTTGGTTTCTCTTGGGCTCAGGAAATTAGAATCACAGGGAGGTTCTGCTGACTTTTAAAAACTCACTATGGGCTCGGTGCCTGTAGCTCAGTGGCTAGGTGCCAGCTACATACAGTGCAGCTGGCGGGTTCAAATTCAGCCCGGGCCTGCCAAACTCCAGCCAAAAAAGAGCCAGGTGTTGTGGCGGGCGCCTGTAGTCCCAGCTGCTTGGGAGGCTGAGGCAGGAGAATCGCTTAAACCCAAGCACTTGAGGTTGCTGTGAGCTGTGACACCACAGCACTCTACCCAGGGCAACATAGTGAGACACTGTCTCAAATAAATAAATAAATAAATAAATAAATAAAATAAAATAAAATAATAAAACTCACCATGAAGTATCACCACTAAGTGTCTTCCTTACTTAGATAGCACCTCACCAGACACCTGGTTCAACAATTCTGACACCTTTTCCCCCCATAAGCCTCTTACCCCTCCTCCCAGCAGTCATAAGAGGAGATTGTCATTAGCAGGGAACTGATGGTTCCCAGTCAAAACCTTCTGTGGGTCCCTTTCCATATTCAAAGCCCATTCCACTCAGCTCCTAATTCTCCCTGCCCGCGCCTTCCCCACCTGTGTTTACTTGCCTCTGTCATGTCTTCACTCCCTCAGACCCTGGAAGGCAGCCCCCATCCACCAAAAAAAATATTTTTTAAAAAAGGCTCAGTGCCTGTAGCTCAATGGCTAGGGCACCAGCCACATACACCGGAGCCAGCGGGTTCAAACCCAGCCTGGGCCTGCCAAACAACAATGACAACTACAACAATAACAAAAATAGCCAGGTGATGTGGCAGGCACCTGTAGTCCCAGCTACTTGAAGCAAGAGGATCGCTTAAGCCCAAGAGTTTAAGGTTGCTATGAGCTGTGAGAGCCACAGCACTCTACTGAGGGCAACAAAGTGAGACTCTGTCTCAAATAATAAAATAAAATAAAGACATAAAACTTGAAGAGACGGTGTGGCACTTCTGGGCTCCGTGAATATCACTAGCTAGTGAAGAGCTTTGGACCATGGAGATAATTTTGCCCTCTGTGGTACACTCTGCAGCAGAACTGTTAACTTGGAACCTTCTTGCTTTAGGACACCAGTATTTAATAGTATGTTTTTCTAATGATGGCAGCTGGCTCTGGGCCCTTTTTGTATTGCCAGAACTCCAAGAACTCCTTGGCATTTATATGAGCTGAGTCTAGTCCTAGAGTGAGAGGAAATGAATTTCTTTGTGATGTTATTACAGCTCTTCATAAATCAGCCTCTTTCAGGGGCCCACAGAAGACAAGTCTCATTGAACACAGGTGTAGACTTCAGCCTTTATAAAGAACTTGCTTAATAGCATGGAACTACGACCTAGGGAATCACTTAGAAAAATTAGCCTATGGGCCGTACCTGTGGCTCAAAGGAGTAGGGCACTGGCCCCATATGCCGGAGGTGGTGGGTTCAAACCCAGCCCTGGCCAAAAACTGCAAAAAAAAAAAAGAAAAAGAAAAGAAAAGAAAAGAAAAATTAGCCTAAAACACCAATTCTATGCCATTGCTATGACATTCAGGTGGCAAAAGAACTTGAGCATTTTAGAATTTTTTTTTAATTTAAAACCAATCTCTCTAGTTAAATTTTGATAATGTCATTGCTATTTTTTTTACAGAACTTTTTATTTTTGAGCAGTTTTAGACTCATATAGATGTTGCAAAAATAGTATGGTTTCATTCAGCTTCCTCACATGGTAATAACGTTTTACATAACCTTCTTACAATTATCAAAACTGGGAAACTGATACAGGCAGGATACTAAAGTACAGGCATTATTTGGAGAGAACTAGTTTTACAGGCACTCATTTTTTATGGTGGTTGTATAGTTCTTTAAAATTTTATCATATATTATATATGTCAATACCACAATCATATTATTTCTTTTACAAATCAAAGATTTTTATTTTTACTTGAATACATTTTCAAATATGCAAAAGAGTATAGAAATTAATATAATAGATATCTGTTTTCAACTTAACATTTTGACACTTATATTTCAGAATGTTTCCAAGAATTAAAATAGCAAGATATTGCTAAAATGCCATCTGGTCCTTTTCCCTCTTTCTCTTTCTCCTCCTCAGTAAAGATTATTTCTTTGCAAGCAAACTTAAGCAAACAAACAAACTTACTCTGTAAATGCCCCTTACCTAGAAAGTTAAATGGTTATTATGTTCAGGCTATTTTTTGCTCATCAGAATTTTAAATTGTATTGTAAAAGATATTTATCTAAGTTTTTTTAATGTGTGATAGATATTAAATAACAATAAAGGATGTGATAATAAAAATAAAGGATTGCATAAAAAATAAAAAAATAAAGGAGTTGTTTACCATAGTGCCTCAGGCACAGTAGAGATGTTATAAAGTTGTATTGAATTATAAATGAATAGATAATCAAATATTTCTCTGATAAATTTATTTTACATTACAACCTCAAGTCATGTAAGAAACCACTTATAAATATTCACTTTCACCAATTGACTTTTTCAGTGGATTGACCATTTTACTAAATGGGACCATTTACAATTAACCTATAATTCATGACCACAATCCTAAAAGGGCTCTCTTTGGAAGACTGGGAGAAGAGAAACAGCCAGGAAGACTTCCATCCTACTTTGTTTTATTAAATAATAGCTTTATTTATAATGCACATACCATAAAACTCACCCTTTTAAAGTATACTGCTCTGTAGCTTTTAGTATAGTCACAAGTGTGTGCAATTTAATTTCAGCATTTTGATTATCTCACAAAAAATCCCCTTTCCCATTAGCAGTAACGCCCCGTCTCCTCCTACTTCCAGCCCGTGGCAACCAAGAATCTACTTTTTGTCTCTATGGATTTACCTATTCTGGACATTTTATATAAGTGGAATCATACAGTATGTGGCATTTTGTGACTGTCAGTGATTTACGACAGACTAATATCCCATTATCTAGATATGATATGTTTCATAATCACTCAGCTGATGGGCATTTGGGCTGTTTCTACTTTTTGGCTTTTATAAATAACGCTCCTACAAACATTCTTACACAGGTTTTTGTGTGGATATGTTTGGGCTTTTATAAATAATGCTTCTACAAACATTCTCACACATGTTTTTGTGTGGATATGCTTTTTGATTTTTTTTTTGGAGACACAATCTCACTCTGTCACCCTGGATACAGTGCTGTGGCATTATCACAGCTCACAGGAACCTCAAACTCTTATACTTAAGTGATCCTCCTGCCTCAGCTTCCTAAGAAGCCAGGACTATAGGCGTCTGCCACCATGCCCAGCTAATTTTTATAATATTTTTAAATATTGTATAATATACATAGGTTTCAACAATATTTTGGGGATATACCTAGGTCTGGAATTACTGGATCTTACAGTCACTCTAACATTTTAAGGAACTATGACCATCTCTGTGCCTTCATCTGCAGAATGAAAGCTCAGTCTATCTTCCTTAACCTATTGATATTTTACGCTTACCACTTAAAAGTCCTCATTAAAACAAGAAAGGTATAAATCTTTCTAGTAGGTGATTAGAAATCATCCCTCAGTTTGTGTCTGGGGCTGTGTGAGGTTTTATTTGGCAACACAGACGTTTACTTCTGTACCATGAAAGTTGAGAGAGAAGGATTGGATAGTTGTATTAAAATAAAAATCAATGCTGTGTTGAAACTCACGATTATACAGTGTGGCTGGGGCACCTGACATGTTGGTTACAACATCACAAAGTTTACTACTTGTCAGAGCAAACCATGTTCTTACCTTGGTAATAAAGAAAAAAGCAGGTAAGCAAGTAAGGGCAGAATTCCTCCAGATGAGAGCAGAAAGTGCAGAACGCACCTGCACCTTTGGAAAAAAGCTTCAGGAGAAAACAGTCCACTCTCTTGGGATAGCAGGCCTGCGAGAGGATATCCCTGTACTCGTGCAAGGAGAAGACACCATCACATACCAGGCGCTGCAGCACCCGGCCCAGGCAGAATTCCCTCAGGATCTTCTCTTTGTAACTCACTGAGGTCTCTGACAGCCCCCGGTTCCTCTTTTCCTTTTCTGTCTGTGTCTTCGCTTCACAGTAGTAAAACCAAGACTTGGCTCCTCTTTCAAACATCCCGGCATGTGGGGAGCTGGGGAAGTCTCTCCCTCCAGGGCCTTGCTGCTTGGGGTCTTCCCTGGACAACATCCGCACCACAGGGACACCTGGAAACAAAGCTATCCCTGCCATCTGGAATTACGATAGATCTGCAGGAAGCAGGAAAGCTCCGGATTAAACCCAGGGGGCCACAGTGCTGCCCTTCTTGTCCAGAGAGGATTGAGCTGTGCTCATTAATCCTTCACAGCAGTAAACTTCGAAAGACAATCCAAGAAATGTAGTCTGGCTAACCCCTGTTCAATTCTTACTTTCAATCCCAAATAACCATTTCCCCAAAGTCCTCCCTGCTGCCACCAAATAATTATTTTCTTGTTATTTTATTTTTGGGGATACATTGAGGATACAGAGAACCAGGTTACACCACTTGCTTATGTGGGTAAAGTCCGTCTTATAATTGGGTCCCTCCCCCAAGAGGTGTGTCACACATCGTGACCCCTCCCCTTCCCCCTTTCCCTCTCTCTCCTCCCCCATATCCCCACTCCCTGCCGTGTACTAGCATCAATTGTCCTCATATCAGAATTTAGTACATTGAATTCTTGCTTCTTCATTCTTGTGATGCTTTACTATTCTTGTGATGGGTTTCTACTCCATCCAGGTTAATACAAAGGCTGTAAAGTCTCCATCTTTTTTTGTGGCTGGATAGTATTCCATGGTATACATATACCACAGCTTGTCAATCCATTCCTGGATCTGTGGGCAGTTAGGTTGTTCCCACAATTTGCTGATTGTAAACTGAGCTGTAACAAACAGTCTAGTGCAAATGTCCTTATGATAAAATGATTTTTTTCTTTCTGGGTAGATGCCCAGTAATGGGATTGCAGGGTCAAATAGAAGGTCTAGTTTGAGTTCTTTGAGGGTTGTCCATACTTCCTTCCAAAAAGCATACTTTCTTCCAAAAATGTTGTATTGGTTTGCAGTCCCACCAGCAGTGTAAAAGTGTTCCCTTCTCTCCACATCCACACCAGCATCTGCAGCTTTGAGACTGTGATGTGAGCCATTCTCACTAGGGTTAGGTGATATCTCCAGGGTGGTTTTGATTTGCATTTCTCTGATAATTAGGGACAATGATCATCTTTTCATGTTTGTTAGCCATTCATCTGTCTTCTTTAGATAAGGTTCTATTCCTCTCTCTTGCTCATTGATCTAAGGGATGGTTGGCTCTTTTTAAGTCAATTAATTTGAGTTCTCTGTAGATCCTAGTTATCAAGCTTTTATTTCGGATTCATAATATGCAAATATCTTTTCTCATTCTGATGGTTGTCTATTTGCTTTGGTTGTTGTCTCCTTGGTAGTACAGAAGCTATTCGGTTTAATTTAGTCCCACTTGTTTGTTTTGTTGTTGTTCCAATTGCCACTGGAGTCTTCTTCATAAAGTTTTTCCCCAGACCTATACCTTCAAGTATTTTCCTTATACTTTCTTCAAGAATTTTTACTGTTTTATGCCTTAGATTTAGGTGTTTTATCCATCTTTAATCAACCAAATGTTCGTTTTCAGCATTACGAATATACTGTGCTCAGAGGCTCCATCGTAAGCTAGAAAGATGCAGCAGGGACTGTGCCGTCATCTCTCTCTGGACTTTCAATACCGTAGTTGGGGTTAGCCACTGTGCTGTGCAGGAGAGCTATTGATAGTGAAGAAAAATAGGTAATGTCAGTTGTTCAATAGGTGTTGTAGTTTTATTAAACTGTCTAGCCTGGGTGTCCTATACCCCCTTTTATTTCTCTGCAGCAAATTGGAAGAATAAAAGTTGCCTCAGGCCACACATTAAATATCTGGACACTAAAGATAACGATGAGCAAAACAAAAGGTCTGCGCATACTTTTTGCAATATCTGCCACCACAAATAAGCAAAAACAGGGCCCCGATAAGTTAGCACATGGCTCTCAGGCCCTGGGTCAGACACCCCTGGGTGCTGCATTCTCCTTCTTAGTAACATAGTTCCTTTCTGTTTTAGAAACTCAAAAACTTGCAAGTGATCACTTGGTTAAATAATTCAATCCATAAATGACCTCTCTCTTCTGATCCAAGCCTCGCGCCCACTTAATGAAACCAGATTAGGAAAAGGGATTATGGTCAGCTCAGGGAGGTTGCCGCCAAAAGCGATGCCTCCCTACGGATTGTGCAGATACTAATACAATCGCTCAGAGCCAGCCTTCGTTTACACCTGCCTGGCACCTGGCAGGCCCTGGAGCACCCTCAGCACACTCCTGGGCCCCATCTGTCCAGTGCCTCAGCCCTGTTTTTCCCCAGGGGTGGATCCGAGTGAGTTATGGCATGGGGGCCCTTCTCCCACTCACAGTGCCTGTGTCTTTCCTCTTTAAGACCATGTACAGATAAAAAGTGATTTAAAGAAGCTCACATATTTCTTATTTTTTTCCAGTTAGGAAACTGGGGAAAATATTATCATAACCAATGTGGTCATGGTAAAGTTCTTGGCAAATAAACCTTTTCTGTAGCATCTGTGTGGAAGATTTACTTTTCAGAAGATCAAAGCTCCTTTGCATGGCCAGGTCGTAGTAACTGTAAGTAATAACTTTTGCTGGCTTTGCTTCTGACCTTGTGTGTGACCTAGAGAGAATAACTTTGTCCCTACACTTCATCATGTTCACCATAGGGTCTGGGCCTTGCCGACCCTGCAGACACTACCCTTCCCAGGTTGACCAATTCCCAGAGTTAGCAAAGGACTCGCCTGGAGCCTGCCTTTCCTATGCAAACCAAACAACTCGGAGCCTGCTCCCCAAGCACCTGCCTCCTTTATCATATAACAATATCTGACTTCTTTTCACCCAAGTAGTTTTAGCTTACATGCCACCTCCCCACTCTATGAAAGGTAGCCCTGCCCCCATTCTGTTGGTATCTTTTCCCTACATTATTATTGTTATTTGTCAACTTGACTTTTTTCTAATCCTACCTGTACCACTTTCCAGGAGGAGAAAGGCTGTCTGCACTCTGGGCTACCTAATCACTCCAAGGGCCTGGTACCCAACACTAGTGACAGCTAGTATTGCCCAGAGCCCTGAAATTATTCAAACTAGCCAGTCCTAAACTTGCTTACTCTGCCTCACCACTTCCTTCCCACGGAAACCACAATAAGGCTCGTGCCCATGTTTCCTCCTGGTCCCTCTATCTCCTGACCTACCTGGTGCCACCTCCTCTCGGGAGCTGAGTAACAAGCTAGCTTGTAGCACTCATCTCCTCATCTGTTGGCCTCCCCGTGCCTGAATAAGAAAAACTACATCTAAAAACACTGTGGCTCAAGAGGCTAAGGTGCCAGCCACATACACCTGAGCTGGCAGGTTCAAATCCAGCCCAGGCCCGCCAAACAACAATGATGGCTACAGCCAAAAAATAGCCAGGAGTTTTGGCAGGCACCTGTAGTCCCAGCTACTTGGGAGGCAGACGCAGGAGAATTGCTTGAGCCCAGGATTTGGAGGTTGCTGTGAGCTGTGATGCCACGGCACTCTACCCAAGGTGACAGTTTGAGGCTCTGTCTCAAAAACAAAAACAAAAACCCCACACCCATTGCAAGTACAGACCTGGGGCTGGGCCAGGACAGTGCTGTGAAGCACTTTGAGCTTTGTGAAGAACTGGGGCAGAGACAGTCACAGAATCCCTGCTATGTTCTTCAGCATCAGCAATTTCTGTGAACACAGCCCTCATTGAAACTTCTGAGAGAAACAGTGCCATCCTGTGGCTTTTTTGTAGTCTCTCAGGTCATTAAAACACACACACACAAGAAAAACAGACTATTTTTAGAGAAGTGGGGTTCCCATATACCTCCTGCCATCAGCATCACTTCCAGACACATTTGTTACAATCATTGCACCTCCACTGATACAACATTTTTGCCCAAAGTCCTTAGTTTCTGTGAGGGTTGCATCTGGGTGGTGTACATTCAATGGGTTTGGACAAATGCGTAATAACAGGTGTTCACCATTAGTGCATCACACGGACGGTTTCACCACCTTAAACACCCTCTGCACTCTGCCTATTCATCCGTCCCTCCCCTCAGCCTCTGCCAACCACTGATCTTTTGACTGACTGCGTAGTCCTGCTGCAGGCCGTTTTTACTCCCATAGTTTCTTTATTTGGCTGCCCACTTTGTGCAGGGTGCATGAGGTAGAATAATGGTGAATCAGACAGATAACGTCCCTACTCCCGGAAAGAGGTGCAAGTAGGATTAGAAAAAAGTCAAGTTGGCAAACAAATAACAATAGTAATATAGGGAAAAGACACTAAAAGATACGGACGGAGAATGGGGGCAGGGCTACCTTACATAGAGTGGGGAGGCAGCATGTAAGCCAAAACGACTAGGGTGTAAAGAAGTCAGAGATTAAGAGGGGGCAGAAGATTTTAATATAGACTCGGAATGTGTGAAATCACAGACACAGAAGAGGGTGGGATGTACCCAAGCACTTACGAGTTGTATGAACTAGCAAGTGGGGTTGCAGGGTGTGGAGGTCATGTAGTAATGACAGGAAGGCCACCCGGAGCTCAATCACACTGGCCTGGTGGGTTTGGATAAGGAATTTGGATTTTACTCCGTGGACATTAAAAAGCTCTGGAACCCTTTACCCAGGGGAGTAACATAATATGTTAGATGTCTTAAGAAGCTTATATTTGAGGCTAATATTTTACTCTGTTTTAACATTTGTTCCCTCTCCTTAAATTATTTGGGGGAACCATTTGGACCTAAGTTACATATGTCATGATTAAATGCATCTCTTTGCTCTAAGGATGGAGACATATGTCTTTAGAATAATTACCAACTTCATAAATTTACATTAACACAATGCTTTTATCTAATATGCAATCTGTATTCCAATTTTGTCAGGTGTTAATAATGTCCTTTATAGCATTTTTATTCTGCCCCGGATCCAATCTGGAGTCAGGCATTGCATTTAATTGTTGTGAGTCTTTAGTTTCCTTTAATCTAGAGCATTTCTATGTACTTCATCTTTTATGATAATGTTTTTGTTGTTGTTGTTGCAATTTTTGGCTGGGGCTGGAATGTTTTTGAAGAATACAGTTCCTCTTCCCCACCATTGCAAAAATATATATTCTTCATTTTGTGTTTGTGTGATGTTTTCTTTCAATACTTGTATCATCCTTGTCACTTGTGTTCTTCTACATTCAGGTATGAAATTTGTACAGGATGTTACACCTTCTTGAGAATATTACACATAACATACCCCTGTTTCTTTATTTTATTTAGTCATAGCTGTGTATATTAATGCAATCATGGGGTATAATGTGCTGGTTTTATATACAATTTGAAATATTTTCATCAAACTGGTTAACATAGCCTTCATAGCATTTTTCCAGTTACTGTGTTTAGACATTTATATTCTACATCTAGTAAACTTCACATGTACCCTTGTAAGATGCACTTTAGGTGTGGTCCCACCAATCACCCTCCCTTCACCCATCCTCCTTCCTCCCCTCCCCTCCATCTCCCCTTTCTCCTTCTTCTTGGGCTATAATTGGGTTATAGCTTTCAAGCTATAAACTGGTTTCATAGTAGGGCTGAGTACATTGGATACTTTTTCTTCCATTCTTGAGATACTTTGCTAAGAAAAATATTTTCCAGCTCCATCCATGTAAACATGAAAGAGGTAAAGTCTCCATCTTTCTTTAAGGCTGCATAATATTCCATGGTGCACATATACCACAATTTATTGATCCATTCATGGGTCAGTGGGCACTTGGGCTTCTTCCATGACTTAGCAATTACGAATTGGACTGCAACTAAACATTCTGGTACAAAAATCTTTGTTATAATGTGATTTTTGGTCTTCTGGGTATATACCTAGTAGAGGATTTGTAGGATCGAATGGCAGGTCTATTTTTAGATCTCTAAGTGTTCTCCAAACATCTTTCCAAAAGGAACATATTAGTTTGCATTCCCACCAGCAGTGTAGAAGTGTTCCCTTTTCTCCACATCCATGCCAACATCTCTGGTTTTGGGATTTTGTAATGTGGGGTAATCTTAGTGGAGTTAGATGATATCTCAAAGTAGTTTTGATTTGCATTTCTCTGATGATTAAGGATGATGAGCATTTTTTCATGTGTCTGCAGGCCGTGCACCTGTCTTCTTCAGAGAAGTTTCTCTTCAAGTCCCTTGCCCAACCTGAGATGGGATCACTTGTTCTTGCTTGTAGAGGAATGGACACCATGCTTGCAAAGGATAATTACTGATTCTTATCACATTAAAAGGAAATGCTGGGAATGGGACAGTCTCCTGGCAAGACTAGAGACGTTTTGTGACCTGGGGGCAGTCCCCCAAGTAACTCAGTGTTCCAGGATGAGATAAGATCAGTCACTCACTAGTAAACATGTGTTAAACATTGATGCTTTGTAGTTCTTCATGAGGGTTGTGGGGAAAGAACACGTGGGGAAAGAGTATTTGAGGAAAGAGCAAGTGGGAATCCTTATGCATGCAACTCTCTACACCTGTTGTGCATGTCATGCCCTTAACTCTCCACACATGTTGTACATAACCTTAATAAATAGCCATTGCAGAGGGGGCTCTGGGCTACCCTGCACTTAAGGTTAGCTCGCCTCCTGCAAGCTTGTACTTCTAATCCATGTCACGCCTGGTTCCTTCCTGCAGCGACCGAGACCAGAGCCTTAGGGGTCGTGACACTTGCTAATACGTTTGAGTTTTCTGTGGATTCTGGTTATTAAACCTTTGTCGGAGACATAACCTGCAAATATCTTCTCCCATTCTGAGAACTGTCTGTTTGCTTTACTTACTGTGTTTTGGGCTGTGCAGAAGCTTTTTAGTTTGATCAGGTCCCAGTAGTGTATTTTTGATGCTGTTTCAATTGCCCCGGGGGTCCTCCTCATAAAATATTCGCCCAGGCCGATTTCTTCAAGAGTTTTCCCTGCACTTTCTTCTAGCATTTTTATAGTTTCATGTCATAAGTTTAAATCTTTAATCTAGTGAGAGTCTATCTTAGTTAATCGTGAAAGGTGTGGGTCCAGTTTCAGTCTTCTACAGGTTGCCAGCCAGTTCACCCAGCACCATTTGTTAAGTAGGGGATCTTTTCCCCGCTGAATGTTTTTTAATTGCCTTGTCAAAGATCAAATAATGGTAAGTAACTGGGTTAATCTCTTGGTTCTCTATTCTGTTCCATACATCTACCTCTCTGTTTTTGTGCCAGTACCATGCTGTTTTGATCACTATTGATTTATAGTGCAGCCTGAGGTCTGGTAGTGTAATTCCGCCTGCTTTGTTTTTATTTCTGAGTAATGTATCAGCTATTCAAATTTTTTTCTGATTCTATATAAAACGAAGTATTTTTTTTTTTTGAGATCTTTAAAGCATAACAGTGGAGCTTTAATAGGGATTGCATTAAAATTGTATATTGCTTTGGGTAGTATACATTTTTTTTTTTTTTTTGTGGTTTTTGGCCGGGGCTGGGTTTGAACCTGCCACCTCCAGCATATGGGACCGGTGCCCTACTCCTTGAGCCACAGGCACCGCCCATGGGTAGTATACATTTTAATAATGTTGATTCTTCCCACTTATGAGCACAGTATGTTTTTCCATTTGTTAACATCTTCAGCTATTTCTTTTCTTAGAGTTTCATAGTTCTCTTTATAGAGATCTTTCACGTCGTTAGATAAACTCCCAAATATTTCATCTTCTTTGGCACTACTGTGAATGGAATAGAGTCCTTGACTGTTTTTCAGCTTGACTATTGTTGGTATATATAAAGGCTACAGATTTGTGAATATCAATTTTGTAACCTGAGACACTGCTGTATTCCTTGATCACTTCTAAGAGTTTTGTAGTAGAATCCCTGGTGTTTTCCAGATACACAATCATATCATCTGTGAAGAGTAAAAGTTTGATCTCTTCTGACCCTATATGGATAACCTTGATCACCTTTTCTTCCCTAATTGTGATGTCTAAGACTTCCATTACAATGTTAAAAAGCAGTGAAGACAATGGACAACCTTGCCTGGTTCCTGATCCGAGTGGAAATGATTTCAATTTAACTCCGTTCAATATGATATTGGCTGTGAGTTTGCTGTAGATGGCCTCTATCAGTTTAAGAAATGTACTTTCTATACAAATTTTCTTAAGTGTTCTGATCATGAATGGATGCTGGATATTAACAAAAGCTTTTTCTGCATCAATTGAGAGAATCATATGATCTTTGTTTTTTATTTTGTTTATGTGATAAATTATATTTATAGATTTATGTATATTGAACCAGCCTTGAGACCCTGGGATAAAACCCACTTGGTCATGGTGTATAATTTGTTTGATGTGTTGCTGGATTCTTGTCCATTAGGATCTTGTTGAATATATTTGTATTAATATTCATTAGTGATATGGGTGTATAATTTTCTTTTCTTGTTGGGTCTTTTCTTGGTTTAGTGATCAAGGTGATGTTTGCTTCATAGAATGTGTTGGGTAGTATTCCTTCCATTTCTATATTTTGGAAAAGGTTAATATAGGTACTAGTTCCTCTTTAAAGGTTTGCAAGAATTCTGACGTGAAGCCACTGGTCCTGTGCTTTTCTTTCTTGGAAGATTTTGTATAGCTGATGCTATTTCAGAACTTGATATAGGCCTGTTCAACAATTCCACTTCATTCTGTCTAAGTCGTAGAAGGTGGTGTGCTTCCAAGTAATGGTCAATTTCCTTCAGATTTTCATATTTCTGAGAATAAAGTTTCTTTAATATTCATTAAGGATTTTGTGAATTTCTTTTTTTTTTATTGTTGGGGATTCATTGAGGGTACAATAAACCAGGTTACACTGATTGCAATTGTTAGGTAAAGTCCCTCTTGCAATCATGTCTTGCCCCCATAAAGTGTGACACACACCAAGGCCCCACCCACCTCCATCCCTCTTTCTGCTTTTCCTCCCCTCCCATAACCTTGATTGTCATTAATTGTCCTCATATCAAAATTGAGTACATAGGATTCATGCTTCTCCATTCTTTTGATGCTTTACTAAGAATAATGTCTTCCACTTCCATCCAGGTTAATACGAAGGATGTAAAGTCTCCATTTTTTTAATGGCTGAATAGTATTCCATGGTATACATATACCACAGCTTGTTAATCCATTCCTGGGTTGGTGGGCATTTAGGCTGTTTCCACATTTTGGTGATTGTAAATGGAGCTGCAAGAAACAGTCTAGTACAAGTGTCCTTATGATAAAAGGATTTCTTTCCTTCTGGGTAGATGCCCAGTAATGGGATTGCAGGATCAAATGGGAGGTCTAGGTTGAGTGCTTTGAGGTTTCTCCATACTTCCTTCCAGAAAGGTTGTACTAGTTTGCAGTCCCACCAGCAGTGTGAAAGTGTTCCCTTCTCTCCACATCCACGCCAGCACCTGCAGTTTTGAGATTTTGTGATGTGGGCCATTCTCACTGGGGTTAGATGCTATCTCAGGGTTGTTTTGCTTTGCAATGATCTAATATATAGAGATGATACAGTTTTTCATGTGTTTGTTAGCCATTCGTCTGTCATCTTTAGAGAAGGTTCTATTCATGTCTCTTGCCCATTGATATATGGGATTGTTGGCTTTTTTCATGTGGATTGAGTTCTCTATAGATCCTAGTCATCAAGCTTTTGTCTGATTGAAAATATGCAAATATCCTTTCCCATTGTGTAGGTTGTCTCTTTGCTTTGGTTGTTGTCTCCTTAGCTGTACAGAAGCTTTTCAGTTTAATGAAGTCCCGTTTATTTTTGTTGTTGTTGCAATTGCCATGGCAGTCTTCTTCATGAAGTCTTTTCCCAGACCAACATCTTCCAGTGTTTTTCCTATGCTTTCTTTGAGGATTTTTATTGTTCAGTAAGTTTCAGAAATGTGCCACCTATGCCTATACTCTTCAGTGTTCTAATTAGAAAAGGATGCTGGATTTTATCAAATGCTTTTTCTGCATCTATTGAGAGGATCATATGATCTTTATTTTTGCCTCTGTTAATATGTTGGATAACGTTTATGGACTTGCATATATTAAACCAGCCTTGCATCTCTGGGATGAACCTATTTGATCATGATGAATGACTTTTTTGATGATAAGCTGTAATCTATTGGCTAGGATTTTGTTGAGAATTTTTGCATCTATATTCATGAGTGAGATTGGTCTGAAATTCTCCTTTTCCTGGTTTTGGTATCAGGTTGATGTTTACTTCATAGAATGTATATATAGTAGGTATATAGTCTTCTATACCCAGAAGACCAAAAAATCACATTATAACAAATATTTGTACCAGAATGTTTATTGCAGCTCAATTCATAATTGCTAAGTCATGGAAGAAGTCCAAGTGCCCATCGAACCATGAATGGATTAATAAATTGTAGTATTTGTACACCATGGAATATTATGCAGCCTTAAAGAAAAATGGAGACTTTACCTCTTTCATGTTTACATGGATGGAGCTAGAATATATTCTTCTTAGTGAAGTATCTCAAGAATGGAAGAAAAAGTATCCAATGTACTCAGCCCTACTATGAAACTAATTTATGGCTTTCATATGAAATCTATAACCAGTTATAACCTAAGAATACGGGGAAAGAGGAGAGGGAGGGGAGGAAGAGGGGAAGATGGGCGGAGGGAAGATAATTGGTGGGATTACACCTATGGTGCATCTTACAAGGGTACATGTAAAACTTACTAAATGTAGAATATAAATGTCTTAACACAATAACTAAGAAAATGCCAGGAAGGCTATGTCAACCAGTGTGATGAAAATATGTCAGATGGTATATAAAACTAGTGTATGGTGCCCTATGATTGCATTAATGTACACAGCTATGATTTAATAAAAAAATAATAATAATAGGGGAATTCATTTGTTGTGCACGTTGAGAAATCCAAGGTCATGGGCTGTAGCTGGTGAGGGTCTTCTTGTTGGTGGGGGCTCTCTGTGCTGCTCCAGAGGGTTGTGGGCATGATAGGGTGAGGAGGCTGACTGTGCTAATGTGCTGACTCAGGTCTCTCTTCCTCTTCTCATAGGGCCAGGTGTTCCCCTCCCATGGTACCCATTGAGACATTCACCTGTTAATCCATGAATGAATTTATCCATTACTGAGGGCAGAAACTTATGATTCGGTAACCTCTTAAACCCCCCTTCCGTCATACTGCCACGTTGGCTATTAAGTTTGTATATGAGTGTTGGAGGGGACATGCCAACCACAGCATTCCACCCCTGGGCCTGTAAAACTTATCCCCTTCTGACATACAAGTACATTATTTTCATTTTCATATCTACAAACCTTTAAGTCCCTCCAGCACCAGTTTAAAAGTACAAAGTCCTATCTGTGAGCCTGTAAAATCCAAACCAGCTATATCCTTCCAAGATATAGTGGTGGTCCAATCATAGGGTACATGATCCCATTTAAAAGGGAGCAATAGGGAAGAGCAAAGGGGTGACAAGGCCAAGCAAGTCTGAAACCTAAGACAGCAGACATTGGATCTAAAGCAGTGATTCTCAACCTATGGGTCACGGCCCCGTTTGGAACAAGGCAGTAATTAGGAAGGTTGAGAACCACTGGTCTAAAGGCTCCAGAATAATCTCCTTTGACTCTATGTCCACTCTGGTGTGCAGGATGGGTCCCCAAGGACTTGGGCAGTCCTGTGCCTACGGTTTGGCTGGAATGAGTCGACCTAGCTCTCCGAGGTTGGTCTTGCACACTGGTAGCTCTTTGGTTGTGGGGTCTTGGTGGCAGTCCTGCTACCATGGTTCCACTGGGCATCACCCTAGTGGAGACTCTTGGCAGTGCTGTTGCTCTCACAGCTTCAGTAGGCATTGCCCTCATTGTGAAAATTTCCCTCTATGCCTAGTCTTTGGTCTCTGAGTTGGAAGAATGAAACCACAGACCACACAGATAACCAGCATGATAGAGTTCATTGACAGGGAAAGATTAATAGAAAGAGTGATAAGCCAGTGGGAAAAGAACCTCCAGCAGTGGAGGCGGGAATCCAATATGGAATCCCCCTGAATTTTCAATGTAGGGGGTTTAAATGCTGCTTTTCCTATCCTGTGGGCGGGGGGGGTTAGGGAAGTATGGCACAATTAGCCGGAGGACTATGTGCAAAAAATGATCCTGAGGCATCCAACCTTTCAGGTTTTGAATGAGGGAGCCTATTTGTGTTTTGCGAAGGAGGTCTGTAATGATACTGCTTTCTGTGTTCACCTAGGGTGAGAAAATAGGGTTCCCGGTCCTGCCCTGAGCAGCAGAGCACTGCATCACTCTAATAGGGACTCTCTGTGGCAGTTCCAATACCTACTTCCAATTGGCACAGCTTTTATGAGGATTCTTCTACTGAGACAGATCTCTGTGTGGGCATATTGGCTTTCAATGACTCTCTTAAGTTTTGAGCTCCTTTTCTTTTTTATTGCAG
Source organism: Nycticebus coucang (assembly GCF_027406575.1). Classification (NCBI taxonomy): domain Eukaryota; kingdom Metazoa; phylum Chordata; class Mammalia; order Primates; family Lorisidae; genus Nycticebus; species Nycticebus coucang. The sequence continues at coordinate 403,864 of NW_026515590.1, read as the reverse complement.
GTTTTGGGCAGGGCTGGATGTGAACCCACCACCTCTGGTGTATGGGGCTGGAACGCTACTCTTTGGAGTCACAGGTGCTACCCTGTCCTCCTTTTTGAAATGGTTTGTGATGTATATTTCTCTTTAATTTTCACTTTGGTACAAGTAGGGTAATACTTTAAATGAGATAACATTTATAAAATGTTTAACATTTCTGAAATACTGAAGATAGTATAATGTTTGTGATGATGATGATGATGATGATTGGATCAAAGTTTGAAAGATTCTTAAGTTAATAGGATATGAGTCAGGCAAAACAAAGGATGAAGTCGGAGTAAGGAAACTCCTGTTTGGAAGCTGATACCTTTTCTCTGCTGGATTGGCCACTTTTTCATCTGAAAACTAGGAATCAACCCAGGAAACTGGGATGAACTTTACCAGAACACATGAGAGAGTTCTGAAACACCTGGCTTGTGCAGAGCAGTTGGTGGTAGAGCTCAAAGACATCATCAGGCTGAAGGATGTTCAGCTACAGCAGAAAGATCAAGCCTACCAGCTACAGTTTTTTCAGTTCTTGCATAACATATAATAAAGCCCAGATACCTGTTCATTTAGATTTTTCTCTTCACGTAGATTATTAGAGAATCTGGTCCCTGTTTCCCAAATACAGTAAAATGATGTCTACTGAACATAACTGTGGTTATATGATAGGTAAGTGATGAATAAACATTTGTCTATTGACATCCCTTGCAAAATGAAAAAAAAGCTTCCAGTAAAAAAAAAAAAATAAATAAATAACAAACCCCAGACTGCATGCAAAGGCTGAAGTCACTCTGCTGAACAAACAGATAGAAGAACTGAAGGCACAACATCAGCCGGGGGAGCCACTCTCCCAGGTATGGTGACTGGGTGGAATGTACATTTTCTCATTCAGAAATGCCTCCCAACATAGCAGAATAGTAAAGCAGATCTCCACTAATCACAGACATTTGAGATGGTAAATCATACATGTTGTCCTTTCCTAGTGTCCTTGGGGTCCAGCTGGACTACAGACTGCACACAGGGAGAAGAAAAATGCCACAGAAACATGGACGTGAAATGTCTCACTGTCACCCAGACTTGAAAACAAATAAAAAAAAAAAATTACGAGAGGAAAGCAGTACTGACAGGAAGCATTTAGAGAGGAGAGGTACATCTTTTTTGGAGGCGCTTCATCATTGGTTAGAAGATTAGCTGACCTCTAAGGTGTATTCCAGTTCTGAAATCCTTCATTTCAATTACACTACAGAGAATGTTCTGTGTCCTCCATGGCTTCATGGGTTCTTTTTTTTTTTTAATTTTTTTATTAAATCATAACTGTATACAATGATATGATTATGGGGCATCATACACTCACTACATAAACCATTTGACACATTTTTATCACAGTGGTCAACATAGCCTTTCCGGCGTTATCTCAGTTACTGTGCCAAAACATTTACATTCTACATTTACCAAGCTTCGCAAATACCCCTGTAATATGCACCACAGGTGTGATCCCACCCATTCCCCTCCCTCTACCCACCCCCCCATTTCCCACTTCCCCCTATTGTTAAGTTGTAGCTGGGTTATAGCTTTCATGGGTTCTTGTGTGCATGAGTTAGATTACCGTGGACTCCCCAGAGGGAGGCTCTCTAGTTTTCAACTGCTACCACTAACACAGTTTAAGACTGGAGACACAGAGGGGAATAAGGGCAGCACTGCCTTTTGAGGATCAGAGCATTGACCCATAAGCATTTTCATCATCTTTCCTCTGTGGTTACAGATAATTGTGTTCAGCCAGCTATTTTGAGAAGTGGGGACTTCAGTCTTGTGGAGAGTTTGGCATATGGAGGCAGGAATATCACATGTGCACATTATTGTTATTGAGTCTAGATTTCTCCTGCATAAGAAATCTTTTTACTTTCACAATTTTCCTCTACTTTCCCCTTTGACCCAGTAGTATTCTTATTCTCAATTTGCTTTGCTCTTATGAAATAGGTTTTAATAATTTATCTAGGCCCAACACTTGGGGTCATTGGTTAGCTTTCTAGTACCCAGGTTAGTTATGTTTTGCTTTGTTTTCTTTTGGTTTTTCTGAGGGTTTATGTTTAGAGGACATTTCTTTTTCTGAATTGATAACCTTATTTAACTTTGCAAAGCATATTTTAAAAGCCCTTCTCAAATAATTTGTTCATCTTGATTCTTCTTTCCTTGCTGTTTGGTTTTTTCTCTGACAGTTCTTACCCTCACCAGCTGTGGTAACACCCACCTCTTTCCCCATGTTGGTTTGTTCCTTTATCTTCCCCAGAGTTATGTCATTAGCTTTTTTAATTGTCCATTTTCTATGGTGCTTTTTAATTTAACTTTTAGCTCTGAGACCTTAACCTAAGCAATGTGATATAGCTCATTTCCTTCTGTTAAATAAATGATTTCTAAACTGCAAGCAGTTACAGCAACACTTTAACTACGATGCACCCAACAAAGGGCCAAGTATTTTATGGGAAATGTAAGAGTTATAATTAGCCTTTTAAGCAACTGAGCCTATTTCTCCACTGAATAAACAAGCACAATGCTTTTTATATGGTGAATAGGTTTGTAATATACCTGTGCAGTATTTATTCACATCCTCATGAATTTAAACAGGAGGTTTCCAGGGCAGAGATCAAACTTATTATAAATAACATTGTAAAAATGATCTTTTTATAGTGAAATGATAGAGAAATTATTAACTCATACTGCTTCAGTGAGGACTAAATCTCTCTTCCTGCTTTCTTTCTTTCTCTTTGTCTTAACTGAAAGCCTCTCCTCTCAACCTCCAGCCCCAACCCTAACCCTAATTCTAACCCTACCTCTATCCCTATCCTTACCCCTACTGCTAAAAAATAAAATATCAGTCTCCCCAATCTGTGGATTTCTGTTTTTACAAACCACCGGAGGAGCCTGGTATGGAGACCAGCCTGAGCAAGAGAAAGACCCCATCTCTACTAAAAATAGAAAAACTAGCTGGGTGTTATGGCACATGCCTATAGTCTCAGCTACTCAAGAGGCTGAGGCAAGAGGACCTCCTGAGCCCAAGAGTTTGAGGATGCTGTGAGCTGTGACAACACAGCACTCTACCCCATGGTGACTGAGTGAGACTTTGTCTTAAAATAAAAAATAAATAAATGAATAAATAAATAAAACATTAAAGAGGAATAGGTGAAATTAATTTTTCAAATATATCTTATTTGGCCAGGCATGATGGCTCCTGCCTATAAGCCTAGCACTCAGGGAGGCCAGGAGGGAGGATTGCTTGATGTCAGTTTGAGAAAAGCCTGAGCATAGTGAGTCTCTGTCTCTACTAAAAAATAGAAAAAATTACGCTCAGCTCCTTAGCTTAGCTCAGCTCCTATAGCTTAGACTGGCCATATGCACCGGGGCTGGCAGGTTCAAACCTGGTCCAGGGCCTGCCAAACAACATGACAATGACAACTACAGCAAAAAAAAAAAAAAAAAAAAATAGCCAGGCATTGAGACAGGTTCCTGTAGTCCCAGCTACTTGGGAGGCTGAGGCAAGAGAATTGCTTATGCCCAAGAGTTTGAGGTTGCTATGAGCTGTGATGCCACAACAGTCTACTGAGGGCAACATAGTGAGACTGTCTCAAAAAAAAAAAAATTAGCCTGGTGTGGTGGTGTATGCCTATAGTCTTAGTTACTTGGGAGGCTGAGGGAGGAGGTATGATTTAGCTGAAGAGTTTGAGGTTGCTATGAGCTATATTGAGGCCATGGCACTCTAAAAACCAAAACAAAACCAACCAAAAAGTCTGGGGCAACAGAGTAAGACTCTGTCTCAAACAAACAAACAAACACCTTGGGAGGTCAAAGGTGGGAGGATCACCCGAGGCCAGGAGTTTGAAAACAGCCTGGACAACATAGCAAGAACTTATCTCTAAAAAAATTTCTAAAAATGTAACAGGGCATGGCAGAATGCACCTGTGGTCCCAGATGCTTGGGTGCTGAGGCAGGAGGATCACTTGAGTCTAAACATTGGAGGTTACAGTAAGCTATGATGATGCCACTGCACTCTATCCTGGGCGACAGAACAAGCTCTGTTTGAAAAAAATAAAATAATAAAATAAAAAGACTAACCATACATTGCGGAAGATGTACAGCATCTGGAACTCTCACACATTTTTGGTGGGAATGTATAATGATACAACCACTGCTTGGATGTTTCTTAAAGAGTTAAACATGCACTATATGATCCAGGCATTGGACTCCTAGGTATTTATCCAGGCTGCACTGCTGGTGGGAATACGTTCTTTTTGTAAAGAAGTTTGGAGAACTCTCAGGGATCTAAAAGTAGACCTGCTGTTTGATCCTGCCATTCCTCTACTAGGTATATATCCAAAAGACCAAAAATCACTTTGCAACAAAGATATTTGCATCAAATTGTTCATTGCAGCTCAATTCATAATTGCCAAGTCATGGAAGAAGCCCAAGTGCCCATCGACCCATGAATGGATTAATAAATTGCATATGTATACCATGGAATACTATGCAGCATTAAAAAAGATGGAGACTTTACCTCTTTTATGTTTACATGGATGGAGCTGGAAAATATTCTTCTTAGTGAAGTATCTCAAGAGTGGAAGAAAAAGTATCCAATGTACTTAATACTTTTATGAAACCAATTTATAATTACTCACACTTTCTTATAAAAGATCACAACTATAGGCCAGGATGAAGGAGAGAAGTAAGGGTGATGGAAGCGGAGGGGAGATGTTCAACAGAGGGAGAGTAAATGGTGGAACCACACCCAGGGAGCATATTGCAAGGGTACAAGTCAAATCTATCAAGTATAGAACATAAATGTCTTAACACAATAATTAAGTAAATGAGGTGAAAGCTGAATTAGTTTGATGTAACCATTCCAAATTGTATAAAAAAAACACATTGTATCCCACAAAAGCATAAATGTATTCATGATCTATGTATACATGACTTAATAAAAGGAAAAAGTATTTATCCAGGAAAAATGAAAACATTTCTATAGAAAGACTTCTCTGTGAGTGTTCCTGTTTTGATCTGAAGTGTCATATTTTATTGACAAAGTTATTCATAATATATATTTTTTTTTTTTGGCCGGGGCTGGGTTTGAACCCGCCACCTCTGGCATATGGGACCGGCGCCCTACTCCTTGAGCCACAGGCGCCGCCCTCATAATATTTTCTTATCTTTTAAATGCCTATAGTGTGAAAATAAAATTTAAAAGCTGTTGGAACTCCAAGAACACTTTTAAGTCTTGAGAGATGTTACTTCTAAGATTATACATTAACTCTCTTTCTTATTGTTCTTACTCTGTAAATGACTTGGAGAAACCAAAGACCAAACCTCCTGCTCTTAGAATCACTGAACTTTGTTGTGATTTAACTGCCTCTTCTTTGTCCTGAACCTAATTTAGACTAGATGGTGCAAAAGACCTTATGACTGTTACATCTTCAACGTGAAAAGTTAAATATACGTTTACCAACTCATTGACCAATCAGACCTTTTTTATTTTATTTTAATTTTTTGAGACAGAGTCTCACCATGTCACCCTGAGTAGAGTGCTGTGGCATTACAGCTCACAGCAACATCAAACTCTTGGCTTAAGTGATTCTCTTGCCTCAGCCTTCCAAGTGGCTGGGACTACAGGTGCCTGCCACAATGCCCAGCCATTTTTTGGTTGTAGTTACCATTGTTTGGCAGGCCTGGGCTGGATTCCAATCTGCCACCTCCGGTGTATGTGGCTGGTGCTGTAACTACTGATCTACAGATGCCAAGCCCAATCAGACCATTTTGTAACTATGCATTGAGCCTTGCTTAGAAAGATGTTGAAGTTCTGTTAAGCTTCCCCAAACCTTGTCTATATAAGTGACTCCAAACTTCTACACTTTGTAACACTGAAATATATTATTTGGAATCTGTGCTTCCTGGCTGGCTGTCCTTAAGCTTTGTGCTTGCATAAACTCTAAACTTAATTGTTTTTTTCTGAGTGTCTGTATTTAACATTGACAACAGCAATGTCTACTTTTTATTTCAATTAGATAATTTTTGCTTTTGAGAAAGAGAAGTGACTCAGAGCAAGCTGAGAAATGTGAAGTATGCAAAATGTATCAGGCCCAGAAAGATATGATCATGAGACTTCAGTTATATCCCCTGTACCCACGCTTGTTGGTAATTGTTTTAAGTAATTTATTTTTTCTTTCCTACCCAGTAGTTTCCAGACTAGCTGATAAATGTCTTAAATGATACTACAAGTTGCACAAGTGTGACCCTGACCCGCTATCTTCATGATCCTGGAATTTTTGACACAGAGAACTTCAGTAGCTTATGTTATTTTAACAAACCAATATAAATTCTTGGTAAACAACTTAGAAAATACTCTCGTCTTTTTTTTTTTTCTTTAAAAACTTATCTGTATTTACTGCTAACCAGAGCATCTATTTAGAGTAACTTCCTATGACTTCCTGGCTGCAGTCCCCAACATTGGCCCAATAAACTCTCTCTACTTATGTTAATGTTTGCCTCTGTTTCTTCCTTTAGCTCAATATTTCCTGCCTTTTGTTGTGCTAGGGGTTTATTAATTTTGTTATTCTTTCAAAATAACCAACTTTTCATTAATTTTTTCAATTGTATATCCATTTTCCATCACTCTTTATTTTTTCTTTTCCCCTTCTGAGTATAATTTGCTACTTTTTAAATAGGCTATTGGATAAGTGACTTTTAAGCTAAGTATTCATTTGAGGATTTCACGCTGTCCCCCAAGCTGGAGAGCAGTGGCATCATCATAGCTCTCAGCACCCTCAAGTTCCTGGTCCACAATCGACCCTCCCACCTCAGCCTCCCTAATAGCTGGGAGCCCAGGCTCACACCACCATGCCCAGCTGATTGGATCACTACATTGTTCAGGTCGCACTTTTTTTTTTGGTGACAGAGTCTTGCTTTGTCATCCTCAGTAGAGTGCCCCGGATTCATAGCTCACAGCAACCTCAAACTCTTGGGCTCAAGTGATCCTCTTGCCTCAGCCTCCCAAAAAGTTGGGACTACAGGGGCCCACCACAACATTCAGCTATTTTTAGATTTGGGGTCTTGCTCTTGCTCAGGCTGGTCTCAAACTTGTGAGCTAAGGCAATTCATCCTCTTTGGCCTCGCAGAATGATAGGATTACAGGTCTGGGAAAGTATTTTATGAGGAGGACCCCCCCTGGGCAATTGAAGCTGGTTCAAAAATACACCACTGGGACCTGATCAAACTAAAATGTTTCTGCACAGCCAAGAACAGAGTAAGTAAAGCAAGCAGACAGTCCTCAGAATGGGAGAAGATATTTGCAAGTTATGTCTCCGACAAAGGTTTAATAACCAGAATCCACAGAGAACTCAAACGTATAAGCAAGAAAAGAACAAGTGATCCCATCGCAGGCTGGGCGAGGGACTTGAAGGGAAACTTCTCTGAAGAAGATAGGCGCACGGCCTACAGACATGAAAAAATGAACATCACCCTTAATCATCAAAGAAAGACAAATCAAAACTACTTTGAGATATCATCTAACTCCAGTAAGATTAGCTCATATCACAAAATCCCAAGACCAGAGATGTTAGCGTGGATGTGGAGAAAAGGAAACACTTCTACACTGCTGGTGGGAATGCAAATTAATACATTCCTTTTGGAAAGATGTTTGAAGAACACTTAGAGATCTAAAAATAGATCTGCCATTCAATCCTGTAATTCCTCTACTAGGTATATATGCAGAAGACCAAAAATTACATTATAACAAAGATATTTGTACCAGAATGTTTACTGCAGCCCAATTCATAATTGGTAAGTCATGGGAAAAGCCCAAGTGTCCATTGATCCACAAATGGATTACTAAATTGTGGTATATGTACACCATGGAATATTATGCAGCCTTAAAGAAAGATGGAGACTTTACCTCTTTCATGTTTACATGGATAGAGCTGGAACATATTCTTCTTAGTAAAGTTTCTCAAGAATGGAAGAAAAAGTATCCAATGTACTCAGCCCTACTATGAAACTAATTTTCATATGAAAGCCATAACCCAGTTATAACCTAAGAATAGGGGGAAGGGGGAGACGGAGCAGAGGGCGGGGGGAGGATGGGCAGTGGGAAGGTAATTGGTGGGATTACACGTGCGGTGTATCTTACAAGGGTGCATGTGAAACTTAGTAAATGTAGAATATAAATGTCTTGGCACAATAACTAAGAAAATGCCAGGAAGGCTATGTCAACCAGTGGGATGAAAATATGTCAAATGATCTATGAAACCAGTGTATGGTGCCCCATGATCGCACTAATGTACACAGGTATGATTTAATAATAAAAAAAATAAAATAAAGAATGCTAGGATTACAGGCATGAGCCACCACACCCAACCAGATTGAACTTTAAAATTATTATGTTGCACTTAAAACTATATTTTCCAAGTATTTCACAAATTTTATCTAGTCAAAATAGTTTTAAATTTCTCCTGTATTTTCTTCTTGTTCTTCCATTTGTTTTGGGAACTATTCTGCTCAATTTCCAAACATTTGAGAATTTTAAAATCATCTTGTCAGAAGAGTTTTGATGCTCTACATAGTAAGTTAACCATATATCAGAACTGTGACTAACATCTTTTGCTTATTTTATGTTTATTTGTTGGTTGGTTGGTAAGTATTAATAGCCTATTGACTCTGCAGTAAATTACTGTATCTACTCTCTGTGAAGCAAGTGTTGTATCTGGCAGATACTGCAAAATTCCCACTGTGCTCCCATCTGTCATATTTCCATGTAACTTCAGGCATAGGGAAACATTCAAAAGCTCACAAACAATTTTCTGGAGAGATTTCTTTTTCCTATTCTGTTAACAAATATGACGGGGGGGGGAATTGAACACAAAAAGTTCTTATTTATCTTTGTAATTCTTTGTATAGAGAAATGTCTTGAGTATTACAATTTTTAAATTGAAACATTATTATACTTTCTGTTTTGAAGAATTGGATCACAAAAAGGGCTGATATGTGAAAGAGAGAAAGGAAATTGGAGACTAACTGCCTTCTATCCTCAGAACAAAGCTGGTTCTGAAATAAAAACAGAACACAGGTCACAAAGAGTGAAAGGACTCATCAAAAGAAGCTCAAATGGGCTCAGCACAGTAGCTTTGTGGTTAGGACTCCAGCCACATATACCTGGGCTGGCTGGTTTGAGCCCAGCCCTGGGCCTACTAAACAACAATGACAACTACAACAACAACAATAACAAAACAGCCGGGCATTGTGCTGGGCGCCTGTAGTAACAGCTACTTGGGAGGCTGAGGCAAGAGAATCCCTTAAAGCTGAAGAGTTTGAGGTTGCTGTGAGCTGTGATGCTACAGCACTCTACTGAGGGCTACATAGTGAGACTCTGTCTCAAAAACAAAAACCAAAACAAAACAAAACTCAAATAAACAGGTTTACAGGAAAATTAAAAGTTTTTTTATGGGACTGCTTTTTACAAATTTGCCATTCTTGAGGAGGCTCTGGATGCTTCTAGATCTTGCTGAATCCTCCTTTTCCTTCTTTCTTGCTCTTTTTTTTTTTTTAGAAAACGAGTCTCTTTCTGTTGCCCAGCATAGAGTGCAGTGATATCATCCTACCTCACAGTAACCACCTCAAACTCCTGGGGTTCAAATGATCCCAGAGTAGCTGGGACTAGGGCGGCTAATTTTTTTTAATATTATTATTTGTACAGACAGTGTGTAGGGGGTGTCTCATTCTTGTTCAGGCTGGTCTCCAACTTCTGAGCTCAAGGAATCCTCCTACCTTGGCCTCCAAGAGTTTTAGGGTTACAGGTGTGAGCCACTGCACTGCCCAAATCCTCAATTCTGCACAACAAATTCCATCTTGATTTCCCTTTGAAGGAAATTATCTTGGAATAAAATCAGTCTGGATAATCTGGTGGTGTCTTCTGTTAGAAGAAAGAATGAAACATGCCATCCTGGGGCTAAAGAACTTTAGTGAAAGACCACTTTTCAAGTACAACAGTGACATCTAGTGGAAGAAATACTTCAGTAATTTACCAAATAGAAGAATTAAATATTTTTCGTTTCTGTTGGTTAGAAAAAATATGCTTTAATTGCTAAAATTCTTATATTTCCTTCTTTCTATTTTTAAAGTGTTTATACTGACTTTTCTTCTTGATGATTTTTATCCATGTATTTGTTTTGAAATAAATACTGGAGAAATTTTAAAAAAGAAAAAAATACATTATTTTATTTTATGACAGAGTCTCACTTTGTTACCCTTGGTAGAGTGCCACAGCATCATAGCTCACAGCAACCTCAAACTCTAGTGCTCAAGTGATCCCCTTGCCTCAGCCTCCCAAGTAGCTGGGACTACAGGTGCCTGCCAGAGCAGGGCTATTTTTTTTAAATTTTTTTTATCAGATCACTTGAATTTTATTTTATTTTTTATTAAATCATAACTGTGTACAGTCTCTCTTTTTTTCTAGAGATGGGATCTCATTCTGGCTCAGGCTGGTGTTGAACTCATAAATTCAGGCAATGTAACTGTCAGCCTCCCCAGAGTGGTAGGAATACACATGTGAGCCACCAAAAAAATATGTTTTAAAAAGAGGTGCTTTTTTGGGGGGTGGGGGGAGGTGGCAGCGCCTGTGGCTCAAAGGAGTAGGGCACCAGCCCCATATGCCAGAGGTGGCGGGTTCGAACCCAGCCCTGGCCAAAAACTGCAAAAAAAAAAAAAAAAAAAAAAAAAAAAGATGTGCTTTTTAATAAATGCTTGTTTGTTTCCTAACTATAGGTCAGTGCACGGATAGAAAAAGTTTCTGGTCCAGGTGTGGTGGCTCACACCTGTAATCCTAACACTCTGGGAGGCTGAGATGAGAGAATCCCTCGAGTTCAGGACTTTTAGTCCAGTCTGAACAAAGTGAGAACCCATCTCTACTAAAAATATAAAAACTTGCTGGGTGTGGTGGTAGTTTAGTGGATAGGGTGCTGGCCACATACAACGAGGCTGGCGGGTTCAAACCCAGCCTGGGCTAGATAAAACAGCAACAATGACAACTGCAACAACAACAAAAAAAGTCAGGCATTGTGGCGGGTGCCTGTAGTCCCATCTACTTGGGAGGCTGAGGTAAGGGAATCACTTAAGCCCAAGAGTTTGAGGTTGCTGAGAGTTGTGATGCCAAGCATTCTGTCTAGGAAAAAAGAGGGGAGGGAAGGGGAGAAGATGGAAAAGAAAAGAAAAAGTTTCTGACACTTATACTAACAAGGCTCTAGTGACCCATGCGACCAGGACCTTCGTCCCTATGTTCAGCAGGATATTGGGTAATATTTGGCATCCACAGAACTTATTTGGGCCAGGGAACAAGTCTGCTCCTAGCCACCTTCCTTCCCTTCAGTAAAACTCTGATCAATTTTCATCACACTGGTCAACACAGCCTTCCTGGCATTCTCCGAGTTATTGTGCTAAGACATCAAATGTGTCAAACGGTATATGAAGCTAGTGTATAATGCCCCATGATCATATCAATGTACACAGTTATGTTTTAATAAAAAAATAAAAAAAAAACTCTGATCAAGTTTTTTGACAGTGGCCATGGAGACTATGGGTGGGGCTTTGACTATCCCCCTCAACAATGTTTAGAGATAATGATGACATTGTAGCTAGTGGCCTCTGAGTGGAGGTTTTTTCAAGCTTCTTGGTCCGCTTTTAAAGAATCCGGGTACTTAGAATTATGTTCTCTCTCCCATTTTTATACTTCGTATGGTTGTTTTAGAACTGTCAAGGGTGGCGAAATTGTAAAACCACAATGTAAATGATATAATTAGCCAAAGTTTATGCAGAGTGGCAGAGATAGTTGACAAGCCAGTTAATGCTTGTTCTCGTCTGTGGTTATCAGCTCCTGGGTGAGCTTCTGCCTCAGGGTGTACATAGGCTTGAGTTCAGAAGGGGAGAAAGGAATTCAAGTAAAATTTCTACATAGATACATACGAGAATAAGAGGAGTTTAATTTGCTATCTCCTCAAGCAAATAAAAGAAGATTAAATAAACAAAGCCTGTTAGTAAGTTCTATGTTGTTCTTTATTCTCTTTCAAGTTCAGTCTTGCTAAGAAGTCCTAGGGAATTGCCTTGCCCTTCTCTAGCAGACATGGCTGCTTCTAATGTTTAGAAGAATCCTGAGGAGGACAGAAAGCTCCCATTTGTTCAGCGTCCACTATGAGCTAAGATTTTACACACAGTAACTCAGACCATGCTTCTTATGCACCATCCTGATGTGTAGACATTTTTTTTTTTTTTTTGTAGAGACAGAGTCTCACTTTATGGCCCTCGGTAGAGTGCCGTGGCCTCACACAGCTCACAGCAAACTCCAACTCCTGGGCTTAAGCGATTCTCTTGCCTCAGCCTCCCGAGTAGCTGGGACTACAGGCGCCCGCCACAATGCCCGGCTATTTTTTGGTTGCAGTTTGGCCGGGGCCGGGCTTGAACCCGCCACCCTCGGTATATGGGGCAGGCGCCTTACCGACTGAGCCACAGGCGCCGCCCTCGTTTTTGTTTTTTAAAGACAGGGTCTTGCTTTGTTGCCCAAGCTGGAGTGCAGTTATGCAATCATAGCTTATTGCAGTCTGGAACTCCTGGGCTCAACAGTGCTCCCATCTGAGCCTCCTTAGTAGCTGGGACTACAGGTACACACTACTGTGTCCAGCTAATTAAAAAATACATTATTTTTGAAAGATGGAGACTTTTACATTTTTTGTATTTACCTGGATGGAGTTGAACATTCTCTTTCGTAAAGTATCTCAAGAATGGAAACGCAAGCGCCCTATGTAGTCATTACTAATTTGAAACTAGCAGATGAACAATGATAGGCCCACATGAGAGAAAAACACAATTAAATTCAAGTGGGGTTGGGGGAATGAGGGAGGGGACTCAGTAAGTTCCTACCTAACCGCACAATGTAGGGCTATATGGCCAGCTACAACTTGGATGCTATCTAAGAAATGCAAACAATGAACTACAACTGTATGTACGCTTTTATTAATCTGAAATTTAAAAATCTTTTTATTTTTTTTGAGGCAGAGTCTTACTCTGTTGCCCTGGGTAGAGTGCTGTGGTGTCATCATAGCACACAGCAACTTCAATGTCTTGGGCTCGGGGGATCCTCTTACCTCAGCCTCCTGAGTAGCTGGGACTACAGGAACTACAGGTGCTTGCCATGACACATGAGAGATTAAGGAGCAAAAATAAGAAAATATTCTGAGAGGTGAACCGAAGGAAATTGGAGTCCAGATTCTGTGTGGGCAACGTGGCCTTTATTCCACTCAGGTGCGAGTGAGCTGAGTTCGAAAAAGAGGTCAGCATGTGGGTTAAGGTAGATGGGAATGTAAAAGTTTGGGGCTGTAGGGACTGCCACATTCATTTCTTCCTGGGCAGGATGTTCTGTATGGGTGTTCTATTTGGGCGAGTCCTTACGTTTTGCACTCTCAACACCCAACTAGTTTTTCTACTTTTAGTGGATCTTGGGTTCTCACTCTTGCTCAGGCTAGTCTCCAACTCCTGGACTCCAGTAATCTACCTGCCTTGGCCTCCCAGAGTGCTGGGATTGTAGGCCTGTGCCACGTGCCTGGCTGGGAGCAACAGTTTCAAGGAGGCAAGATTGGCCCAATCAGAACTCTCTGGGTGATCCTCTGAGTTTTTCTTGATTTTTCCAATGAAGTTTCTATGAATCCCAAAGTGGAGTCCGGGCTTTGCCCCTGAAGTCGTTATGTTCCAACTTTAGCTTTAAAGCTCCAAGGTGTGAACTCCAGCTGCTGGGATTCACATGTGCAAAGCTGTGCAAGTCCATGCTGGGTACTCTGGGGTCATCTACAGAGGAGCATTACAATTAGACCCTTACTATTCCTGTCTCAGTCCTTCTTGCCTTCATCTCCTTTATTGATTGAGTTCCTTCATCTTATGGGTGAATAAAAAAGGAAAAACTAGGGTGAGGATGCTTCTTTTCATAGTTTGAGTAAATAAAGGAGGGGTAAGAATTTAAAACTAAGAGTTCAAAGGAAGTTTGTGGCCACGCTAACCCTCACTCTAGTGCAGTGGTTCTCAATCTTCCTAATGCCGCGGCCCTTTAATACAGTTCCTGTGATTATAAAAATCTCCTCTTTTCTTTTTCTGGAGACAGAGCCCCAAGCTGTCACCCTGAGTAGAGTGCCGTGGAATCACAGCTCACAGCAACCTCCAACTCCTGGGCTTAAGCAATTCTCTTGCCTCTGCCTCCCAAGTAGTTGGACTACAGGCGCCCGCCACAACACCTGGCTATTTTCTGTTTCTAGCTGGATTCGAACCTGCCAGCTCTGGTGTATGTGGCTGGTGCCTTAGCCGCTTGAGCTACAGGCACCAAGCATCAAAAAAAAAATCTCCTCTTTTCAATGTTCATTAACTTTCTTATCACCACGCCTGCTCAGAGGCTAGGACACCAGCCACATACAAAGGAGCTGGTGGGTTCGAATCCAGCCCAGGCCTGCCAAATGAAAGGAAAAGTAAGTGAAGCACCTTATTACTTAAAATATTAATAAATAAATAATTTTGGAGAGTGACTGTTCTGGTGATAAGAAAGTTGTTTGTTTGTTTTTTGAGACAGAGTCTCAAGCTGTCACCCTGGATAGAGTGCCTGGATAGAGTGCTTGGGCTTAAGCGATTCTCTAACCTCAGCTTCCCAAGTAGCTGGAACTACAGGTGCCCGCCACAATGCCCAGCTATTTTTTTGGTTGTATGTGTCATTGTTGTTTGGCAGGCCCAGGCCAGGTTCGAAGCCACCAGCCTGGGTGTGTGTGGCCAGTGCCTACCCACTGAGCGATGGGCAACGCAAGAGGAGTAATTTTAAATAAAATTTACACAAACAGGCTCAGTGCCTGTAGCTCAGTGAATAAGGGCTCCAGCTACATACACCAAGGCTGGTGGGTTTGAGCCCAGCCAGGGCCTGCTAAACAACAATGACAACTGCAACCAAAATATAGCTGGGCATTGTGGCAGGCACCTGTGGTCCCAGCTACTTGGGAGGCTGAGGCAAGAGAATCACTTAAGCCCAAGAGTTTGAGGTTGCTGTGAACTGTGATGCCACAGCACTCTACTAGGGTGATGTAGTAAGACTCTGTCTCAAAAAAAAGGATATATTGGATATTTACCTCTACCTCCAAGATACATCAGTTTAATTGGCACTTTTGGATAACATTACTAACAACTGTTTGCGTAATTATTATTTTTTTTTTTTGGAGACAGAGTCTCACTATGTCACCCTCAGTAGAGGGATATGGCATCACAGCTCACAGCAACCTCAAACTCTTGGGCTTAAGTGATTCTCTTGCCTCAGCCTCCCAAGTAGCTGGGACTACGGGTGCCCACCACAATGCCTAGCTATTTTTTGTTGCAGTTGTCATTGTTGTATAGCAGGTCCGGGCTGGGCTCAAACCTACCAGCCTCAGTGTACATGGCTGGTGCCGTAACCACTGTGCTACAGGAGTCCAGCCAATATATCCTCTTTTTTGAGGAATGATCTGTAACTTGTTGTGATCAATTAATTGTAAACTCCCCAGGCCTCAGCCTGGCCAAGAGAATTGAGATGTAACAGATGTAAATATTGTGCCAGTTAGAAACGAGTTTGGTTGTCCATGGTGAAAGCTAAGTGTATGAAAGGTTGACCAGATACATGATATTTAGAGTGTGACAGTCCTCCAACTGATCAGACACTACTTGGGGGGTAGTGTTCCCACTGTAGGAGGGTGGGCATCTAAGACCTGCTCTTAGGAGGTTGTTAGGATGGTGAGAGGACTCAAAATCATGCCTATGAAAAATACTTGAAGAAACAGATTTCTCCCCATGGCACTACAGAAGGCAAAAATAGAGCCAACTGCCTCTTTTTCCGGCTGGAACCATGGCGGCTGTTGAAGAGAAGAAAAAGAAGGTTCCTGCTGTGCCAGAAACCCTTAAAAAAAAAGCGAAAGAATTTCGCAGAGCTGAAAATCAAGCGTCTGAGAAAGAAGTGTTCCCAAAAGATGCTTCGAAAGGCAAGGAGGAAGCTTATCTATGAAAAAGCTAAGCATTATCATAAAGAATATAGGCAGATGTACAGAACTGAGATTCGGATGGCTAGGATGGCAAGAAAAGCTGGCAACTTCTATGTACCTGCAGAACCAAAATTGGCATTTGTCATCAGGATCAGAGGTATCGATGGTGTGAGTCCAAAGGTCCGAAAAGTGTTGCAGCTTCTTCGCCTTCGCCAGATCTTCAATGGAACTTTTGTTAAGCTCGACAAGGCTTCCATTAACATGCTGAGGACTGTAGAACCATATATTGCATGGGGGTACCCAAATCTGAAGTCAGTAAATGAGCTAATCTACAAGTGTGGTTATGGCAAAATCAATAAGAAACGAATTGCGTTGACTGATAACAGTTTGATTGCGCAGTCTCTTGGTAAATATGGAATCATCTGCATGCAGGATCTGATTCATGAGATCTATACTGTTGGAAAACGCTTCAAAGAAGCAAATAACTTCTTGTGGCCCTTTAAGTTATCATCTCCACGGGGAGGGATGAAGAAAAAAACAACCCACTTTGTACAAGGTGGAGATGCTGGTAACAGGGAAGATAAAATCAATAGGCTTATTAGAAGAATGAACTAAGGTATCTGCCCTGATTGTTTTTGTAATCTGGTCAGTTAATAAACAGTAACTGCTTTCAAATTGAAAAAAAAAAAAATAGAGCCAACTGATAGATACCACAGAAAGGCAGATTTTAGCTCGAATTGAGAGTTATTCATGCTAGAACACTCCCAAAATAAAATGAGTTGTTGGAGGAAGTAGTTAAATTTCTAGTAGTAGTTAAAGTAATAGCCTTCCAACAGCTCAAGAAAAGCATAGCCCATGGAAATAGGACATAGCCAGATGTGAAATGTTTCAGGCAGCCCTATTCACTTAGGCTTGTCCTGTTCTGACTCAATTTGCAGTAGCCTCCATCCTGGAATGCTTGTTCACTGTAAAATTTGGTTCCCACTTTTTCTTAAAAAATTAACCAGCTCTGTATGTGGCTGGCACTGACATAGATATTCTATAAAGGTAATGTATTACTGAATTTCTAATGAACTTTCATAAAAGTAGTAAGGAAAACAAAATATGCAGTCTTAGCCTAGGATGTTGTACCTTTGACAAGTAATTTAAATTAAGCTTATATTTTAGCATATTGGGTTGAAGTGAACTACTGATTCAACTACTTTTACAATGAGGTCAAAGAACTTTATACACCTCCTATCAGGCCTGTAATCCTGGCTCTCTGGGAGGCCACGGTAGATGGATTGCCTAACTAAGCTCAGGAGTTGGAGACCAGCCTGAGCAAAACTGAGACCCTGTCTCTGAAAATAACCTGGCGTTGTAGCAGGCGCCTGTACTCCCAGCTACTTGTGAAGCTGAGGTAAGAGAATTGCTTGGGCCCAGTAGTTTGAGGTTGCTGTGCGCTATGACACCATAGGACTCTACTGAGGGGGACATAGTGAGACTCTGTCTCAAAAACAAAAACAAACAAAAAAACCTTGTATTTATGTTGTATCTTTTACTTTCTGTTTTTAAAAATAATTTTCTCCTTATTAAGGAACACATTTCCTAATTAGATGAATGCTTTTTCCCTGCCAGAAACATTACAGTCTATCCTTTCCACAATCATGTTCACTTACTCTAACCCTCCCCACTTTCATGATAGTTCTCCTTCCTTTCTCACCTATGTAAATACAAATAAGAAATAAGTCCTCCTGTATTTGTGAAATGTAATATTTACATTAATTTGTATTAATATAAAATATTTAAAAGATAAAGTTAATGTTTAAAGAAAATTATAATAATCATTTTAAACTGAATATTGTCTTTTTTTTTTTTTTTGCAGTTTCTGGCCGGAGCTGGGTTTGAACCCACCACCTTTGGCATGTAGGGCCGGCATTCTACTCCTTTGAGCCACAGGCGCTGCCCTGAATATTGTCATTTATTTTCTTTTGCCTACCAAGATCCAAACTTAATTTCTTGTTTGTTAAACTATGAAATGTATGTATTGCAATCTATTTACCATAAATTTTTACTAGAATATTTTTGACATGGCAATATCAGTACACAGAATGGTATAGGAATCAATAGTTGTTATGAATATGTTATTTTGAAAGATTAAGTATGTTTATTAAATTCTTTATATACACCTAAGGATTTTATCCTGCATCTTCTATTAATTGTATTATATTTCTCAAAAATATAATTTCCTCTTAATTCTCAAAAAGATATCTGTCATAGAACAAATGCAAACAAAATGAATGTTTTTTCTCACTTTTGTTTTCAAGGGTATAACAGATGCCACAAGAATGTGTGATTTGTATAAGTAAAATTTTATCATTTATGAGTAATGAGTTCTCTATCCTTTCAACTTTCTATGCCCCAGCCTTTGAATCACCTTCTTCCAAGTAACATTCTAAGAGAAAAACCCTTCAGAGAGGCTTGTTGCCGGTAGCACAGTGGTTACAGCACCAGCCACATACACCAAGGATGGTGAGTTCAAACCCAGCCCTGACCAGCTAAACAACAATGACAACTACAATGAAAAACAGCCAGGCATTGTGGTGGGCACCTGTAGTTCCAGCTCCTTGGGAGGCTGAGGCAAGAGAATCACTTAAGCCCAAGAGTTTAAGGTTGCTGTGAGCTGTGACGCCACAACACTCTATATCTCAAGAAGAAGAAGAAGAAGAAAAAAAAAGGTCTCTTATCTACTTTTTTTCTACCTTATACAGGCTGAGATGACCATGGGCTTCTTTCTTTTTCTTTTTTATTTTTTAGTGTAGGTCCACCTACATTGTCCAGGCTGGTCTTGAACTCCTGGACTCAAGTGATCCTCACACCTTGGCTTCCCAAAGTGCTAGGGTTATCAGATGTGAGCTACTGTGCTTGCCCTTAAAAGACTCATTTTTTGTTATTTTATTTATTTAAATATTTTTTTATATTTTGAAACAGAGTCTCCCTTTGTTCCCCTCAGTAGAGTGCTATGGCGTCACAGCTCACAGCAACCTCAAACCCTTGGGCTTAAGTGATTCTCTTGCCTCAGCCTCCTGAGTAACTGGGACTACAGGCTCCCACTACAATGCTTGGCTAGTTTTAGAGATAAAGTCTCACACCTGTGAGCTCAGGCAATCCACACACCTTGGCCTCCCAAAGCACTAGGATTACAGGCATGAGCCATGGCCCTGCCTTTTATTTTTTTCAAATAACTAGATCAGGCATAACAAATTTGAAGACTTTTAAGATCAGCATTAGGAATCAACTCACAGAACTGTGAAAACTGGAAGGGGCTTCCTGATCTCAAGGCTGCGGCAAGCTGTAAGTGTTCCAGGGCACTCCAGCCTGGCTGATACAGCAAGGCCCTGCTTAAAAAAAAAAAAAAAAAAAAAAAAAGGAAAGAAAAAGAGAAAAACAATGGCTCAGGGTGGTGCCTGTGGCTCAGTGGGTAGGGTGCTGGCCCCATATACCAAGCGTGGTGGGTTTGAACCTGGCCCCCGCCAAATTGCAACAACAACAAAAAATAACTGGAAATTGTGACAGGCTGTAGTCCCAGTTACTCAGAAGGCTAAGGCAAGAGAATCGCTTAAGCCTAGGTGTTGGAGGTTGCTGTGAGCTGTGACGCTACAGCACCCTACAAAGGGCGATAAAGTGAAACTCTGTCTCTAAAAAAAAAAAAATGGCTCAGCACCAGAGCACAGTGGTTATGGCACCACCCACATACACCCAGGGTGGTGGGTTTGAACCCAGTCCGGGCCAGCTAAACAACTGCAACAAAAAAATAGCCAGGCATTGTGACAGGTGCCTGTAGTCCCAGCTACTTGGGAGGCTGAGGCAAGAGAATGGCTTAAGCCCAAGAGTTTGAGGTTGTTGTGAGCTGTGACACCACAGCACTCTACCGAGGTCGACATAGTGAGACTCTGCCTCAAAAAAAGAAAAATACAAGGAATGGTATTCTAGGGAGTGGTTAAGGATGTATTTGGGGTCTCAGAAGTCATAGTTGAATCTATAGGAGACCTATAGTGGCTGCTTCAATTAGAAAAAATTATATGTTTACCTTTTCAGTCCTTCATAATCACTTTCTACCTTAGCAGTTCAGCTTTATTTCCTATGGGAACAAGGACACAGCCTTGTCTTCCAATCAGGCTTCCCTTTTCATTCATAACCACGTTCTACTCCTCTCTGAAACACTGGCTTTCTGTCCTTCTATTTAACTATATCACATCCCATATTTAAGGTTTATATCTTTCATAAAGTACCTGAGAAAATGGACGCCTAGGATTATCTTGCTAGAACTCTGTGGAAATGATTCCTATGGTAACCCCTGGTTGGGCACCCACCTTCTGCTGGGCCAGAAAGTAGTTTCTCTAGGATGTTTGCACTTTGAGACAGGGAGAGAGATTGGGGATATCTCTCTCCAGGGGTTAAAGCTTTAAGTGTAAGCTCAATAACATCGTAGACATCTTTCCTGCTGTTAGACAAAGCTGGTCAGCAGTGAGAGAAAGTGAAACTACCATCCGAAAGCAACAGAAACAAGACTTGTGAAGACCCGTAACAAGGGTTGGGTCCCTTGTTCCGGCTGCTCCCAACACCCACCTCTGCAGCCCTGCCTTTCTCGATCCCTCCTTGGATTTCATGAGCCAATAATTACTCTCTGTATGTAGGTTTGAGTTGAGTTTCTGTTTCTTTTTTTTAAGAAAAAAAAAGGGGCGGCACCTGTGGCTAAAAGGAGTAGGGCATCAGCCCCATATACTGGCGGGTTCAAACCTGGCCCCGGCCAAAAACTGCAAAAAAAACCCCAAAAAAACCTTTAGTCATAAGGTCAGATTAAATTCAATATTAACTCAAGTTCTTAAAAATCATTTGGAAAAGCCAACAGAGCACATTACAGAAAAGCCAGCATCTGCTGACATTCTTTGGTGAAAAAGTAAGTTGCATACTTAAATGAGCTGCCGAAATGATTATCAATTCCTAGGTTTTGTTTTTCAAAAATAGTTTTCAAGATAGCTCAAAGAAACGGTGCATACCCCTAACAATATAAAAATTTAATAATGAAATCTAAGTATATAGCAAAAGTCAAATATGATAATTCACATGAATAAGTTATAAAATAATATTTTTGGTCCTAGAAAACTAAAATGAGACCTCCCTGATGGTTAATATGCATGTGGGCTAAAGGCAAATAGAACAACTTAAAGATTTTCCCAGTTACTAAGCCACCAAAAGAAAAAAAAAGAAGAAAAGAAAAGAAAAAGAAAAAAAAGCTTAGGATTTTCTAGCTAATTCAGTTCTACTTGTATAAATCTGATTATCCATCAATACTTATATCTTAATAAATTAGAGTAATTTTTTTTCTATGCAATTACCAACATTTTTTCCCTTTCACCTTTTCCCTAATTTTCTCTAGCATTGTTTTTCCTTTGGTTTGATTAGTTGACCTCAAAGTTTTGGAACCTAAAATGAGTATCAATTCCTATTGGAATAGCCTTTGGGAAATGCAATGCTAGAAAAGTCAAATTCTTAAGACAGGTGGCTTGACAAAGCGAGGCATCCATTTTCGGTGGAAAGGTGTTGCCATGTTAGTCCCTGGGCTAATGGCTGCTCTTAACTAGATCACAGGACCCAGCATGATACTGGGGACCCATGTGCACAAACACCCACCCATTTAAGCTTTCAATAAATACAAAGCATCATTTTAAACTGTTTCAGTAGAATAAATAAAAAATATTGCATTTCTGTTGGCCTGCTTTCCTCTTCAAGACAACAAAGACACAACTGTTAATTACTGGCTACACCAAGGTCTTTAGATGTCAGCACTTCCTGCTCTTCAGCCCTCAGCAGTTTTTTTGTTTGTTTTGTAGTGTCTAGACAGTCTCACTCTGTCACCCTTGGTAGAGTGCTGAGATGTCATAGTTCACCTCAAGCTCCTGGGCTTGAGTAATCTTCTTGCCTCAGCCTCCCCAGTAGCTGGGACTACAGGTGCCCACGACAACAACTGGCTAGTTTTTCTATATTGAGTAGAGATGGGGTCTTGCTCTCGCTCAGGCTGGTCTCAAACTTCTGAGCTCAAAGGATCCTCCAACTTGTGCTTCCCAGAATGCTAGGATTACACGTGTGAGCCACTGCGCCCCACCAGGCCTCAAGAGTTTTTTTCAGCAACAATGGTCTCCTTCATTCGCATTGCCACTGTCATGGGACCAACACCCCCAGGAACTGGAGTGATGTAACCAGTTTTGTTCCCGACTCCTTCAAAATCCACACCTCCAAACAACTTAGGTTTAGCAGTTATGAGCTCTTGAACTCTTATTTATCCCCACGTCTATGACTGTTGCTCCTGCTGTGATCAGATTTGGAAGCCTGCAGCAGATGCTACCACATCTACAGAATTGTGTGTTTCCTCAGCTGCCCTTTGGGAACGTATGGGTAACATATCGTAACTGTGGCATCACCTCCTAGGACGTTCACATGCCCCATCTGTGTGTAGTAACATTGCAATAGGCATCCCAATTTTTTGACCTTCTAGCCACAGCTGCCTTCCCTAGGGTTGGAATATTGGAATGCCACAATCACTTAATTATTTTCTACACACGTCGTGGGGTAGCTGGTAACGAATACTGGAACAAACTTATTCTCCCTACGTCAGTTACATGAAGGCATCAACATCCTTGTCTGGAGAAACAGCACTGCAGATTGCAGATCTGTCCCTCATCAGGGTGCTCTGTGAGAGGCAGCTGAACCTTATCATCACTATTTAGTTTGTTGATTAAATTCCACAATTCTGCCTCTGAAATGGAAGCTGATTTCACATTTCTCTCACTGTGGATTCCCACATCTGCAGCTGCTCTGGTTTTGTTGAGGACACAGGAGTGACTTGCAGGGTTCTCTCCGACCAGAATCACCTTCAGGTAGAGTTGTTTATTGTCAGAGGCCACCCATTCTTCCACCTCCTGCTGCACTTCCTGCTTGATCTCCTCGGTCAGTTTCCTTCCAGAAATGACAACAGCTTCCTTTGGAACAGCTGAGAGGATAGCTCTGTGCGGGGTCTCACTCTTGCTCAGGCTGTTCTCAAACTCCTGAGCTCAAGGAATCCACCTGCCTTGGCCTCCCACAGTGCTGGGATTACAGGCGTGAACCAGCAAACCTGGCCCTTGCTTCTCTCTCTTACCACTACCTTATATCCAGCTATTCTTACCCTATGTTCAGTTATTGTAAAATGAAGTTCCCTGAATATTATTTCCTGCCCTTTTGTGCCCCCGTGTTTTGGCTCAGATTGTTTCTTGCTATCTTGAACTCACTTCCTCCCATATTTACCTCAGCTGGCTAAACCCTTCAAGATTGCCTTTTACATTAGACTGTGAATTAGTTGAAGACAGGAAGAGTATTCCTCATTTCTCTGTTCTTAAAACAGACATATTTATTGAATAGCTGCATAAATAAATATAAATGAATGAATTTTAGAAACCCATTCCTACAGAATTTTCCTAGAAAAAAAATTTTTTTTGAGACAAGAGTCTCACTGTGTCACCCTGGGTAGAGTGCTGTGGCATCACAGCTCACAGCAAACTCAAACTCATGGGCTTAAGCAATTCTCTTGCCTCAGCCTCCCAAGTAGCTGGGACTACAGGTGCTCGGCACAACATCTGGCTATATTTTTGTTGCAATTTGGCCATGGCTGGGTTTGTTACCCGCCACTCTTGGTGTATGGGGTGAGCGCCCTACTCACTGAACCACAGGAGCCACCGGTTCAGCTATTATTTTGTTGTTGCAGTTGTCATTGTTGTTTTAGCTGGCCCAGGCCGGGTTCAAACCCTCTAGCCTTGGTGTATGTGGCCAGGGCCCTACCCACTGAGTAACGGGCACCACCCCTAGAAAAATACTGAAGCCAGACTCTGGACTTCAAGTGAGATACTGTCTCTACAAAAAATAGAAAAATTTGCTGGGCATGCTAAACTGCACTTGTAGTCCCAGCTACTCGGGAGGCTGAAGCAGGAGGATTGCTTGAACCTAGCAGTTTGAAGTTGCTGTGAGCTTTGATGGTGCCCTGTATCAAAAAAAAAAAAAAAATATATATATATACTGAAGCCAAAGGATTATTAAAATGTATATGAACCTGATTAGTTCCCTTTTCTGGTCCTTATAAAAATCTTTGAGGAAATCTGATGATCTTAGAGAAGCCACAGGTGCTGGTCCAAACCAGTGCTTTCTATAACTATTTGGTAATGAATTCTTTACATTTTTTTCACTTAAATAGTCATTAGGAGGCAACAAGAACATGTCTTTCCCTTTTTAGATAGCCAGTTTTAATAATAAAGGTAACTCTTTTGGATTTATGCAACATGTGTTATCTGATGTGCCTTACAGATAGTAACTTAATTTAATCCTCGCAACAACCATAAGATGAGTGTTATTTCTATCCTCATCCCACATTATGAAAAATTGAGGGGCAGAAACATTAAAGAAAATATTCAAGGCTGTGGAACTAGTTAAGTAATAGAGCCAGAACCAAAGGCACCTGAAACTCAAGTCCACACTCACATGCGAAGCTCACTATGTTATGTTGCATCCACAAACTCCTAAAACTACCTGTTCTCCTATGACCACCAATATTCAGAAAATTCCATCTTCTGCCTTTTGGCAGATGACCTTCAACTGACTTCCGTGTCCTGAATTTTCACATTATATTTAGTTGATCATTAAGATAAAATAAATATACATTACACAAAATGTTTCATGGAGGAAAAAGGAAGTAGAATCACTTTCCACTCATTTCCATGAAAAAAAAAATTGTGCGTTTACCAAATACAAAGCATTAGGCAAAGGGCTGGAGAAGATATGCACAGGACCACAAGAAGCTCATGATTGGATGGCGCCTGTGGCTCAGTCGGTAAGGCGCCGGCCCCATATACCGAGGGTGGCGGGTTCAAACCCGGCCCCGGCTGAACTGCAACCAAAAAATAGCTAGGCGTTGTGGCGGGCACCTGTAGTCCCAGCTACTCAGGAGGCTGAGGCAAGAGAATCGCTGAAGCCCAGGAGTTGGAGTTTGCTGTGAGCTGTGTGATGCCACAGCACTGTACCGAGGGCCATAAAGTGAGACTCTGTCTCTCCAAAAAAAAAAAAAAAGGAAGCTCATGATTTAGAAGGGGAGATTTTAGAATGTATACAAATTACTATAACAAAAATGCCCCCTGTATTATGGAATATTATATAACCATTAAAAATGAAATCCTGCCATTTGCAATAACACGGATGGACCTGGAGAACATTATGCTAAGTGAGCTAAGCTGAGCACATAAGGACAACCTCACGCATGCTCACTCTTATGTGGGAGCTAAATGTTAAACACCACTGATCTCCTGGAGACAGAGTGGAGATGAGAATGACGGTTACCAGAGGCAGGAAAGGGTATCAGGGCACTGACAGGGATAAGGTGGGGATGGCTAATAGATGCAAAAATGTGGTTAGTTAGATAGAATGAACAATATTTGATAGCACGACAAAGCAACTATAATCAACCATTAGGGCATACTTTAAAATAACTGAACAGTGGAATTGGAATGTTCCTAACACAAAGAAATGATAAATGCTTGAGGTGATGGATGCCCCAGTTACCCCGATTTGGTTAACTCATATTTTAGGCCTGTATCAAAACAACAGATACACCCTATAACTGTATGCTGTTATGTACCCATAAAAAACTTTTAGACACTGTGTAAACACAGTATTAGAGGAATGATAGTAGAAGAGATTATTTTCCACAGAAGCAAGGGATAACATTTGTGTCTGACAGAAGTTCAGAGGGGGAAATTTTGAACAGAAAACATCTGAGGCCTAGAAAAAGAGAATGAGCGAGCCCAGTGGGAAAGCTGTCAGAATCTGAAAGGAGTCATTTGTGCTAAATACTAACAGTGTTGAGGAAGGCCATGAAGAGAAGGGTTCTTGTGGATAAATGCCTGATAACAGAACCTGTCATGAAGGACTCTACAATAACTCCCCCCAACCTTGCATTACAGCCATAGCAATCACACAGAAAAAGTACTTCCATAAGGATATCTGCCCAGCAATTGCCTGTTCAACCTCAGACTGGCATCACCTTTTTTATTGATCCTTGGAAGAGGGATAATTATCTAAAAACAATTTTGTGATCTTCCACAGTTTTCCTTTAAAAACTTTTTTCTAGGCTGGGTCTGGTGGCTCCTGCCTATAATCCTAGCACTCTGGGAAGCCGAGGCAGGTGGATCACTTGAGCTTAGGAGTTGGAGACCAGCCTAAGCAAGAATGAGACCCTGTCTCTTAAAAAAAAAAAAAAAGCTGGGTGTTGTGTTGGGCACTTGTAGTCACAGCTCCTTGGGGAACTGAGGTAAGAGGATCACTTGAGCCCATGAGTTTGAAGTTGTTGTGAATTATGATGCCACAGCACTCTACCAAGGGTGACAAAGTGAGACTCTGTCTAAATAAATAAATAAAACCTTTGTCTTTCTTTACCTCCCTGAATATGCACATAGTATACTACAGCTTATTGCATTTCAATGCCCTATTCCCAAATAAATATTGTTTTCTTTTAGAGGGCCTCTCTCCATTTGACAATGATGAGACTGGAAAAAGTCATGTAGGTTTTAAAAACAACTGAAAGAGTTCATGGAAGGAAGAAGAGATGAGGTTAAACCTCCTTGTGGAAAGACCAAAAAGTCATGCTGAATGCTAATGAAGCTATACTTTATTCATAGGCAACAGAAAACCTAAAAAGGGGGGAAGAGGGGAAGAACGCTGCGATTGGAGTAGTAATCTTTTTTCGTTTTTTGGAGACAGAGTCTCACTTTGTTGCCCAGGCTAGAGTGGCATGGCATCAGCCTAGCTCACAGCAACCTCAAACTCTTGGGCTCAAATGATCTTTCCTGTCTCAGCCTCCCGAGTAGCTGGGACAACAGGTGCCTGCTACAATATCCAGCTAATTTTTTTATTTTTAGTACAGAAAGGGTCTCACTCTTGCTCGGGCTGGTCTCCAACTCCTGAGCTCAAGGGATCCTCCTGCCCCCACCTCTCAGATTGCTAGGATTACTAGGCCTGAGCCATCACACCTGGCATTGAGTGGTAATCTTTAGGAAGACTAATTTGCTAGCAATATTAAAAATTAAATAAAATGCGAGGCCGACGAATCTAGGTAGTAATGGGCAAAGATAAGGTTAGTAAGAACCTGAACGAGAGAACTGGCAATGGACAGGAGGGGCAGAAGTAAGATAGTCAAAAAATATCTCCTTTTAGAATGAAGTGATCCAAACTCAGTTTACGAAATTCTACATACGTTGGGGCTCGGTGCCTGTAGCTAAGTGGTTAGCCTGCCAGCCACATGCACTGGGACTAGTAGGTCCGAACCTGTCCCAGGGCCTGCTAAACAATGACAACAACAACAAAATAGCTGGGTGTTGTGGTGAGCGCCTGTAGTTCCAGGTACTAGGGAGGCTGAGGCAAAAGAATCGCTTAAGCCCAAGAGTTTGAGGTTGCTGTGAGCTGTGATTCCATAGCACTCTACTGAGGGTGACATAGTGAGATACAAAGACAGACTGTGTCAAACTAAAAACAAATCTAGAATGAGGTGCACTGGTTTATGCCTACAATCCCAGCACTTTGGAGGCCAACGCAGAAAGTTGGCTTGAGGCCAGGAGTTTGACCATCCTGGCCAACATAGTGAGACTTCATATCTACAAAACATTTAAAAAAATAATTAGCTGAGTGTGGTGGCACATGCCTGTAGTCCTGGCTACTAAGGAGGCTGAGCCAAGAGGATCACTTGAGTCCAGGAGTTGGGGGTGACAGTGAGCTGTGATGTGAATAGCCACTGCACTCCAGCCTATGTGACGGAGTAACACCCTGTCTTAAAAAGAAAATCCAATGGGCTTATTAAAGTGGGGAGGAAGGATATTGCAATAGATTAAGGGAGTCTCTAGTCCTACTTCTTTGTGGGGATTGGTTCCAGGACTCCCCCACTGCCACAGAACCAGAAACCACAGTTGCTTAAGGTCCTGTTATAAAACTGATTACTTGCATGTAACCTGTGCACCTTCGCCTGTGTGCTTGAAATCATCTCTGCCTTACTTATAATACCTGACACAATGTAAATGCTATGGACATACTTACCTTAAACTGGTTTTTTAATGTGTATTATTTTTTATTGGTTTTCTCTCAAATATATCTTTTGATCCACATTTAGTTGAATCTGAGCACAGGATACCCAAAGATACAAGAAGGACTGACTATATTGCAATCAAGAGAACCCTGTGACTATAATACCAGCAAGCTCTCAAAAGCTAGGTTAAAAGGGTCTTTCTTTGGCTAGGCATGGTGGCTCACGCCTGTAATCCTAGCACTCTGGGAGGCTAAGGCAGGTGGATTGCTTGAGCTCAGGAGTTCAGGACTAGTCTGAGCAGGAATGGGACCCCATCTCTAAAAATAGCTAGGTGTTTGTCGTGGGCACCTTTAGTCCCACCTACTTGGGAGACTGAGACAGGAGGATTGCTTAAACCCAGGAGTTTGAGGTTGCTGTCAGCTATGACACTACAGCACTCTACCCAGGACAACAGACTGAGACGCTGTCTCAAGAAAAAAAAAAGAGGAGGTGGCTGGGCATGGTGGCTCACATCTGTAATCCTAGTACTCTGGCAGGTGGAGGCAGGAGGGTCACTTGAGCTCAGGAGTTTGAGACCAACCTGAGTAAGAGCAAGATCCCATCTCTACTAAAAATAAAAAAATTAGCCAGGCCTTTTGGCAAGTGCCTATAGTCTCAGCTAGTTGGGAGGCTGGGACAGGGGGATTGCTTGAACCCGGGAGTCTGAGGTTGCCGTGAGCTATGATAAGTGAGCTATGCAGTGAGCCACTGCACTCTAGCCTGGCACCATGAGCAAGACTCTGTCCAACAAAAGAAATTGTTGCCATATGCCGAAAGTGTTGCTGAAAAGTAGACTGCAAATGGAAGACCCTGGGCAAAGCAAATAAAAGATATGCTTAAACCAGTAGTTTGAAAGCTAATTTTAATGATACTGGTTTAGGATAACAAATGAAGCAGCCTTATATTTTCTCAATTTAAGGCTAGAAAAAAGCCATTTTAAGCATCAAGTAGAGTGACAGACATTTTGGGTACTAAGTCCATAGATATACCCAGAAGTAGGCTACTACTTCAATGATGGGTCTGGATTGCTTTTTTCTCCTTCTTTTTCATATTGTTTTGGTTGGTAAACGCATTTATTTCAGGTGTAAACTATGAGTGCTCTAAATCTATATAATTTCTCCTTCTATCCACAGTGACCGGAACAATCTCTTACCTTTATAATTCCTACTTTTTTCTTTCTTTTCACTTTAACTCTACCATAATTTCAGCCACTTTAGATTTTTAAAAATAGGTGTTTTGTAGTATATTTTCATCAAAAAATGTACTTAACCAAGAAGGAAATTAAATGAAATACACTAAGTTATTGAGAATACCACAGTATCAAATCACAGTATCAAAAGAATGATATTTTATAGTTGACATAGTACATTAACATAAAATTCAATATATTATTTCATTTTGGTCCTTAAAATGTTTCTGAAATAAATTATCACAATTTTACAGTTGAGGCAACTTAGAAAGTGGAAGAGCTGGAATGAGAATTATTGGTGTTGTTTTCCTGTTACTACATTATCCTATGTATTACATAATCAGAAAAATATACTATGTAGGGCTCGATGCCTGTAGCTCAGTGGCTAGGATGCCAGCCACATGCACTAGAGCTGGTGGGTTCAAACCTAGCCTGGGTCTGCTAAACGTCGACGACAACAACAGCAACAAAAAAAGTAGCCAGGTGTTGTGGCGGGTGCCTGTAGTCCCAGCCGCTTGGAGGCTGAGGCAAGAGAATTGCTTTATCCCAAGAGTTTGGGGTTGCTGTGAGCTCTGACTCCACAGCCCTCTACTGAGGGAGACATAGTAAGACTCTGTCTCAAAAAAACAAAAAAAGAAAGAAAGAAAAGAAAAGAAAAAGAAAAATATGCTATGTGGAAGTGTCAGAAGATCACAATATTCATAGAGAATAATAATGCAGGTAAAAGCCTTTGCCTTGACTATATCTGCCTTACGCGCATTCTTTAACTGGTCATTTCCGATATAATTCAGAAATCTCCATTAGCAAAGGAATAATGTTTTATGTTTATACATATAAACAGATAAATTTCTCTTCCACGAAGAAATGACACTCCTGAACAGTTTGTAAGTGTATTAGTGAAAATAGATTGAATGTGTGTTAGGGATATATACTATTATTTGATTTACTATTTTAATATTTGGGGAACTCCAGAGTTGATATAGCTGAGTTTCTAAATATACCATTCCATAGAGAAACATTTAATTAATCAGTCACTTTTGTGTTTACATTTTTGTGTAAACACTTTTGTGTTTATATATAAACAGATGAATTTCTCTTCCATGAAGAAATGACACTCCTGAACAGTTTTTAAGTGTATTAGTGGAAACAGATCGTATGTGTGTTAGGGATTCTTAACTAATAGAACTTAACTTCAGAACTATCACGAGCAAAGGGCATAAGTTTGTTTCTAAAAGGATCAAAATTTAGGAGATCTACACTGTGATTGGCCATTTAAAATTTATTTTCTGTCCATAAAAATTTATGGAGTGGCAAATTATCAATATCCATCTGATCATAGATGTGTGAATGTAGGATTATAATTTTTAGGTGATTTGTGGACTCAATACAGTGGGAATCAAAAATTGAAAGGGACCAGCTGCGGAGGCTTTCACCTGTAATCCCAGCACTCTGGGAGACTGAGGAGGGAGGACTGCTTGAGCTCAGGGTTTGGAGACCAGCCTGAGCAAGAGAAAGACCCCATCTCTACAAAAAATAGAAAAATGAGCTGGGCATCATGGCAGGCACCTATAGTCCCAGCTACTCAGGAGGCTAAGGCAAGAGGATTGCTTAAGCCCAGGAGTTTGAGGTTGCTGTGAGCTAAGCTGACACCATGGCATTCTAGCCTGGACAACAGAGTGAAACTTCATCTCAAAAAAGCAAAAACCACCACCACCACCACCAGAACAAAGAAACAAATTAAAATGATTTAATTAATTAATCCATAAAGACTGATAGCCAAATTTTACTAAAACAATGGGAACAGTTTTAAAATGTACAAGATATCACATTTCTTAAAGATGTGGAATGAAGGCAGATACATGGATGGCAGCCAGAGAATTTTGTTTAGAGTGGAAATTTAAAACTGGAATTTAAAGTTGCCCAGCTAGCTCAGTAGGTAGAGCACAAAACTCTTAAATTTGCAGTTGTGAAGTACATAATACATAAAGAGATCATCTATAAGATACATAAATGAACATAATTGTGGGGGAATTTTAGAATCCGATAATCTATAGAGACCTTAGATTGTTGTATCTCTCGGGACATTTTTTATGAAGAAGAAAAAAGGTGATTAAAGAGGTATTATGAAAATAAAGAAAACATAAAAATTAAAAATATTTAATTGCCACACTGAAGAATGAATAATATTTTTAATTGGTGTTGCACACAAGTGTGGTACATGTGTGATAAACACTCCATATTGAGTTGGTTAGATAAGTACTTTTAAGTTGAGAAATAGCACTCCAAGTCTGTAGTGTATTACTTTTATGCTTCTTTTGCCAGCAAATCTCAAAAGATATGCAGTCAAAGTGCCAACTGTTATTATATTTCTTTTTTTTGGCAGTTTTTGGCCGGGGCTGGGTTTGAACCCACCACCACCGGCATATGGGGCTGGCGCCCCACTCCTTTGAGCCACAGGCACTGCCCATATTCTTATCATGAATCTATTATTGAAACAGTCTTAGAAAACAGTTCTTATGGAATTAACAAAAGAACCGTGGCCACGTGAAGACTTCCTATTATCCCTTTTGTTATATATGCAGTCACCTTCTAGCAAAAGTAAACCGTGATTTTTTTTTTTTTTTTGAGACAAAGCTTCAAAGCTGTTGCCCTGAGTAGAGTACTGTGGCATCACAGCCCACAGCAACCTCTACTCCTGGGCTCAAGCTATTCTCCTGTCTCTGCTTCCCAAGTAGCTGGGATTACAGGCGCTTGCCACAACGCTCGGCTATTTTTTTTGGTTGCAGCCGTCATTGTTTGGCGGGCCGGGGCTGGATTCCAACCCAATAGCTCAGGTGTATGTGGCTGGTGCCTTAGCCGCAAACCATAATTTTAATGATTTTCTAAAACTGTTCCACATTTTTTTGAATATTAAACATCAAATGATCTTGCTGGCATATTTAAACATTAGAAATGCTGGAAATTATATACAAGATAAAACATTTTATTCATGTGTCTGAATAGTGAGTTTTATTCCTAATGGATCAAAAGAAACACTTTTTAGTCATGCTTATTCAGAGAACTTAACTTTTATTTTTTTTGAGACAGAGTCTCACTATGCAACCCTGGGTAGAGTGCCATGGTGTCACAGCTCATAGCAACTTCAATCTCTTGGGCTTAAGCGATTCTCTTACTCAGCCTCCCAAGGACTACAAGCGCCTGCCACAAGACCTGGCTATTTTTTTGTTGTTGCAGTTGTCATTGTTGTTTAGCTGGCCTGGCCTCGGTTGAACCCTCCAGCTTGGGTGCATGTGGCCAGCGCCCTACCCACTGAGCTATGGGCGCCGCCTCAAAGAGCTTAACTTTTATTGGAGTAAGACTATGTCACTATGCATATTAAAAATAAATTCAGCTATTAACTGAACCGCAAACATTTTCAAAGACTTGTCCATGAAACACTGCTAAACGTACCAGCCTTATCTTAGTTTAACCTCAAACTAAAAAGGATTAGTTCACTTTAGCTGTCTCCGGTCAAGTATTTGGTTTCAGTAATTTAGGGCAAATGACAAAGAAAGGAATACATGGATTAAAGAAAGATTAAGAGTAGTGGAAAGAGCTGTTCCACATTTCAAAGGGGGATTTCAGCCTCCTTTATTCTTTCATGGTATAAGCTGCTTATTTTGTTTAACATGTTTTTTCAGTGACTTCTATTGATGGCACCTCTTTGACGATCTACTTTTATTTTCCTAGACTTTGTTGGTTTAGTTTCTTTTATAATTCCTTTTTCTTTCTTTTTTGACACAAAATCTTACTCTGCTGCCAAGGCTAGAGTGCCGTGGCATCAGGCCAGCTCATGGCAACCTGAAATTCCTGCGTCAAAGCGATACTCCTGTACCAGCCTCCCAAGTAGCTGGGACTAAAGGCATATGCCACAATGCCTGGCTAGTTTTTCTATTTTTAGTAGCGATGGGGTCTCGCTCTTGCTCAGTCAGGCTGGTCTTGAAGTCCCGAGCTCAAGGGATCCTCCCACCTCCACTGCTCAGAGATTACAGGTGTGGCCACTCTGCACAGCCCCAGCCTTGTCTTACTTTGCATCCCCACCTGGCTTTTGATGTAGCCTTCGTTCAGTCATTTACAAGGGAATATTCAATTTAAAAAAAATAGAAATTTTAGCCAACAGTTTGAGGGCACTGGAGGAAAAAAATATAAGTGCCGTTTGTAACATATTTTGCCACATAATGAAAAACATTATGAAAACATGAAATTATGAAAAACAATATTAATAATGGTTGGATACGTTCCAGACATTTCTTGTATAGTCCGTAGTTACCTTCATCGTGCCTCAGACCTATTACGAAAAGATTCCTTTGGCAAATGCCTCTGGTCCAATAAACCCTAAAACATCTCCCTTTGGCATGTGTGTATACGTATGTTTGTATTATGTACGTATGGGTGTATATATATATATCCTAGTCTATATATCACAGAAGCAGGAATATAGATGTGAAATAAGATAGCCCTTCACACAACAAAAGCACAGCCACTGGACGTCAGCCTACTGCTATAGAATATCATGTCTATCTAAATAGAATGCTTTTTTTTGAGACAGAGTTTCACTTTGTTGTCGTCCGTGGAGTGCTATAGCATCATAGCTCACAACAACCTCAAACTCTTGGGCACAAGCAATTCTCTCGCCTCAGCCTCCTTAATAGCTGGGACTATAGGCCCCTGCCACAACACCTGGCTATTGTTTTTTGTTTAGCAGGCCTGGGCTGTGTTCAAACCCAGAGCATGTGGCCGGCACTCTAACCAGTGAGCTATGGGCACCCCAATCTAAATAGAATGCTATGAAAAGCCTCATCTCCTAAAACCACCTAGAGGAATTGATTAGCAATGTCATTGGCACCACAATTCTTCCTGTACATCAGTTATTTTAGTCCAGTGTCTATAAGGGCACATATGTTAGGTAATCATTAAAATGTTTATTTATAGGCCGGGTGTGGTGGCTCATGCCTGTAATTCTAGCACTCTGGGAGGCTGAGGAAGGAGCATCCCTTGAGCTCAGAAGTTCAACAACAGCCTGAGCAAGAGTGAGACCTTGTCACTACCAAAAATAGAAAAACTAGCCAAGCATTGTGTCATGGAATAGCTCCTGAGTAGCTGGGACTATAGGTACCAGCTATAGTCCCAGCTACTCAGGAGGCTGAGGTAAGAGGATCACTTGAGCCTAGAAATTTGAGGTTGCTGTGAGTTATAACACAACTGCACTCTAGCCTGGGGCAGCAGAGTGAGACTGTCTCAAAAATAAAGTCTATTTACAAGTTGATAAATCTTAGACATATATATATTCATGTATTTAACTAGATGGATGAACTTAGGTATTTCACAAGTGAAAACCCAGAGGATTTATCTATATATATAATTCCAACTATGCAAAAAACATGCGTTAAAGCTGGACACAGTGGCACCCACCTGTATTTCCAACCACTTAAGAGGCCTAGAGGCTGAGATGGGAAGATGGCTTGAACCCAGGAGTTTAAGGCTGTAGTGTGCTGTGATTGCACTTGTGAATGAATAGCCACACTCCACCCTGGGCAACATAGCAAGACCCTGTCCCTAAAAAAAAAAAAAAAAAAAAAAAAATCCACGAGCAGTCTTGGGAAGAAAAAAAAGTCCATTAACAAAAAAAAACTAGAAGAAACTACTTAAAATTATCATAAAACAATAATTATAATAGTTGTTTCATATTTTTTCTTCATTTTATCTTCATGCCATTTTCAAATTATCTGCAATTATTTTTTACAATTTGTAAAAAATAAGATGTTATTTTTAGCTTATTCATAGAACTGTATGGTGATTTTTAGCATATAATGAGTATTCTAAGGGTTAGCAGTCCAAATGCAACAGTATAATAAATAATTTATACCTACCTATGTATTTCACTTTATTCCTTTTTTTTTGGGGGGGGTGGAGGGTTATTCTTTTTGAAAAATGAAGTTTACTTATAGCCTTCTCAAAATATGAACAAATTGTATTAAATCAAAATGTACCAGTTTTAGGCTCTGCGTCCATAGCAAAGTGGTTATAGCACCAGCCACATACACCAAGGCTAGCAGATTCGAACCTGGCCTGGGCCAGCTAAACAACAATGACAACTGCAACAAAAAATATCCGGGCATTGTGACAGGTACCTGTAGTCCCAGATACTTGGGAGGCTGAGTCAAGAGAATCACTTAAGCCCAAAAGTTGGAGGTTGCTATGAACTGTGATGCCACAGCGCTCTACAAAAAAAAAAAATAAAGTACCAATTTTAAAGGAGTGGTCTCTAAACTTTTTTTATATCCTTTATTTATACATTTTATATGCACATTATTTATACTGTACTAATCTATAATATACATTATGCAGTATATAAACTTTTTTTTCAGGCATAGTCTGATTTTGTCACCCTTGGTAGAGTGCTGTGGCAGCATAGCTCGCATCAACCTCTAACTCTTGGGCTCAAGTGATGCTCTTGCATCAGCCTCCCTAGTAGTTGGGACTACAGGTGCCCACCACAAAGCCTGGCTATTCTTTTTTTTGAGACAGATTTTCACTATGTTGCCCTCAGTAAAGTGCGGTGACGCCCCAGCTCACAGCAACCCCAAACTCTTGGACTTAGCGATTCTCTTGCCTCAGCCTCCATAGTAGCTGAGACTACAGGCACCCACCACAATGCCTGGCTATTTTTAGAGACGGGGTCTCCCTCTGGCTTAGGCTGGTCTCAAGCTCATGAGCTCAGGCAGTCCACCTACCTTGGCCTCCCAGGGTGCTAGGATATAGGGATAAGCCACCATGCCTGGCCCTTAGAAATTTTTATTTTATTTTATTTTATTTCTTTGTTTCTTTCTTTCTTTATTTTTTTGCAGTTTTTGGCTGGGGCTGGGTTTGAACCCGCCACCTCCGGCATATGGGACCAGTGCCCTACTCCTTTGAGCCACAGGCGCCATTCCTGCCCTTAGACATATTTAAAGATGAACTACAAACTTAAAGAGACATGTATTTATCAGGATTATCTTGTGTAGCCCTGAAGAACATACACCAGAGTTTTGGAGACCATTTCCATGTATTTATCTTGTGTAGCCCTGAAGAACATACACCAGAGTTTCTCACCATTTGAAAATAAAAAGGTGAGATAACTTGGAGGTTTTTTACTTACTTATTAGCTGCATTCCTTTATATTATTATTATTATTATTATGTTTTGAGAAAGTCTCACTTTGTCACCCTGGGTAGAGTGCCCTGGCTTCATAGCTCACAGCAACCTTCAACTCTTGGGCCTAAGTGATTCTCTTGCTTCAGCCTCCTGAGTAGCTGAGACTACAGGTGCCCACCACAACATCCGGCTATTTTTAGAGATGAAATCTCATTGTGGCTCAGGCTGGTCTCAAACTCATGAACTCAGGCAATCCACCTGCTTTGGCCTCCCAGACTGCCAGGATTATAGGCATGAGCCACTGCGCCTGGCCCTTTACATTATTATTATTATTTTTTTAAGATTTGAGAGTAAATAGCAGAATGTGAGGACCAAATTTTTGCGTATCTTTCTGTTAGATATTGCATTCTCTCTTTTTTAAAAGATTGAGTTTATCCATTATTCGGGTTCAATATTTAGCATTCCCTGCTTAAAATTATGTTTTATAGAATTTTGTAGGAATGGCTGAAGGTATAGATGAAACTGCCCATGAACTAGAAGATGTGGGCATGACAAGGATAGACCATGTATAAGACTAACTTCAACATGTGCTCCAGGGGACCAGCATTGTATACCACAAGCACTGCTGGTTTGAATTAAAAGAGGTTTTAACTGCTTCTCATAGCATTCTAGGACATCTTCAGGAATAAGCACTTAGTTCAGGGAATTCAAGCTGTAGCTCAGAATATAATTCTAATGTCTGTAGCCTCCATTTGGGCCAGTTATATAGATAAGGGGGATGATAGTATTGAGCCACATACAGGGAGAAGAAAATTTAATATCTCAGATGAAAAGAAATATTGTTCAATCATCAAGAGAATATTAAGGAATAAAAGTTATCAAGTATCACATTAATATTTACTAAACCAGTGTTAGGTCAATAGCCTAGTGTTTGTTTGTTTTTTATTAGAAGTGGTATCTGGTGGGCAGTACTTGTCGCTCAGTGGGGAGGGAGCTGGCCCCATACACTGAGGGTGGCAGGTTCGATCCCAGCCCCGTCAGCTAAAACAGCAGTGGCAACTGCAACAAAAATAGCTGGGCATTGTGGCAGGCGCCTGTAGTCACAGCTACTCGGGAGCCTGAGGCAAGAGAATCGCGTAAGCCCAAGAGTTTGCGGTTGTTGTAAGCTGTGATGTCACAGCACTCTGACAGCTTGAGACTCTGTCTCAAATAAAAAAAAGAAAAAGAAAAGAAATGTTATCTGGCTATGTTGCCCAGGCTGCAGTGCAGTGGCTATTCACATAAACAATCATAGCCCACTGCAGCCCAGAACTCTTGGCCTGAAGCGATCCTTCCACCTCAGCCTCCCAAATAGCTGGGACTACAGGCAGGTAATCTCAATATCGTAAATAAAAAGGATCAGGGAAGTGATAAACAAAAACAAGCACATTTATTTTTCATTTATAGAGTTCTGAATCTCCATCTGCAATCAAGATTTGTTTATACTCTTTACCCCCTTTAAGAGATTGGAAGTCGGAGGTAGGATTGAGAATCTTCTACTTGTTTTTTAAGACTCGGTTCAACCATTACTTTTTTTTTTTTTAATTTGAGACAGAGTCTCCCTAGTCACCCTCAGAAGTGTGCCATGGCATCACAGCCATAGCAACCTCAAACTCGTGGGCTTAAGCGATTCTCTGGCCTCAGCCTCCCAAGTAGCTGGAACTACAGGTGCCCACCATAATGCCTGGCTATTTCTTGGTTGTAATTGTCATTTTATCTGGCCCCGGCTGGGTTCAAACCCACTGAGCAATGGGTGCCGAGCCCTCTACCATTATTTCTAAGGTGAAACCTTTTTGATGCTACCATGTCGTGTCTTCTCTGCATTTCTTCACAGCACATTCTGCCTCTATTTTTAACATTATGATTAACTCAAATAAAATGTGCCTGGGTCTGAGTGTTTTTTGGATCCATGATAGTATAGGCAAAAAGAACTGTCTTTCCTTCTGATCTTAGGTTCATGGCTGAGGTCCCTATAACAATAGATTAATGAGAGAAAATGTAAATTTCTACGACACCAAGCCTTTAAAAGAAGGCTTAGCCGCTTGAGCCACAGGCACTGAGCCTTGAATAATATTTTAATTTGGATGAAATATTGGTTTATGACTAAATTCTAAACTTTTGTCTTCCCAAGAAATTTTAAAAGGAAGGCAATGTAGGTACTCAAACCAATTTGGAGGTGAGATTCCTGGGCATCAGAACCGGAGAATAAAAGTTGCAGGGCTATTTGTTAGGCATAGGCAGACAACGTGACTTAATCTAGGAATGTCTGGTCACAGATACAACTGACATGTCAGTCAAAAAACTGGATTTATGACATGGACCTGAAAGCTTAGAAGAGTGTTTTGGGAAGAGCTCCATTGTGTTTCTATTAGTGAAGGCTGAGTCAGAAACATAGAAACCTCTGTTTGAAAGAGAGAATTTAAGGGGTGGCACCTGTGGTTCAAAGGAGTAGGGCGCTGGCCCCATATGCTGGAGGTGGCAGGTTCAAACCCAGCCCTGGCCAAAAACTGCAAAAAAAAAAAAAAAAAAAAAAAGAGAGAGAGAGAGAGAATTTAATGCACCTGTGTGTATAGGTGATGGAACAGCCAAGGCTGAGAAGTTCCAAGTGCACAGTGAAGCAACTCTGAGTTAAGGCAGCAGGAAGCTGCCACCATCTGTAGTGGTGACGAAACAGTGGGAGAAGCATGTCGGGACTTCAGGTGCCTGCCACTATGGCCAGCTAGTTTTTCTATTTTTAGTAGAGATTGCATCTTGCTCTTACTCAGGCTGGTCTCAAACTCCTGAGCTCAATCGATCCACCTGCCTCAGCCTCCTAGAGTGCTAGGATTACAGGCATGGGCCACCGTGCCGGGCCCATACTCTATGAGTTACAGGGCAAGAAAGTTGAGGAAAGTGATTTCTTGTGGAAAAAGAGCACATTAGGGAAAACCAAATTTTGCTAAAATTTCTCAAATTCATAGTCTTTTGTGAATTTTTTTTAAAGAAACAACAGGAGATATGAAACTGGTAATAATGGTCAAGTTGACTTAAGACAAATGAGAAGACAGGATTTGAAAAATAGCATGCCCTAACCATGTCTGGATTTATATAGGGTTGCAAAAAAATATTAAATTCACTTTGTAGTAAATACTCACATATTTGCCATTGTTGCTACCTCACTAGTGTGTGAACAAAAATATCTGAAGAGCAGAATTATTTTCTCAGGAGAATTTACCATCCTAATTTTGAACACTTGATTGCCTGAAGGTAGAGCATCATCACTGTGATATGGAAACTGCAACAAGCACTTTCCTGGGAAAGCTTCTGCTTAGCTAAGTTTAGAAGTTTAAAGTGCCCTTTAAGAGGGCTGAAGAGAGATTTAGGGTCTCCACTCTGTGTGGTTTGATAAATCAGCAGAGGCCTTTAGTTGTATCAGCATTGTGATTAACATCTCATACCCCAGAAGACCACCTGTTGCCCAGGCGATATTCAACAAGAGATATATACTGCTTTATTTTGGTTGGTTTGTTTGTTTGTTTGTTTTGTTGTTTTGTTTTTTAATTTCAACATTTTCCATGCAGATTTTTTCTTTTCTTTTTCTTTCTCCATTTTCATTGTTTAAATACAACTTCCCATTGCTGCCTTTTTCAATAATTAGAACTTCATTTTTGCTAGTGTTTCTATTCCTATTATTAGATTTTTCACCCATGTTTATCCCGTAAGGTTTTCTGTTTGCTTGTTTTGGTTTGATTTATACCATTTTTGTCTTTCCTCTCCACTTGGTGGAGGTGGGGTACTGTGTCTAATAAGGTTAGCAAAGAGCTGCTGACCTCAAGGGAATCACCCAACCAGGCACCCCCAGAGGTTGGAGTTTTTTTAAGGTTGTGTCAAAGTACCTTACTATACACCTATATTGCTCTGTCTCCCTCTTTCTGTGACTCTCTTCTTTTTGTCAATATTCCCTATTACGTAAACTCTCTCTTTCCTTCATTCCTTCCTTCCTTCCCTCCCTCCTATCTTCCTTCCTTCCTCTTCAAAATTCTCATCCTTCTGGTCCTGTAAAAAAAGGACCCATCGAAAACTTAGTCCACAGACACGGGACAATAAAGAGGATGTGAAAGGAAAATTAGGGCAAGAAAACAAATAAAAGAAATCACTCATGAGGAAAAACCAACAGAAAACTCATGGCAACATGAAGAATCTGTCCAGAACAACCCCTCCAAGGGACCCTGAGGTAGCTACTGCAGAGGATTCCACCTATAAAGAAATGTTAGGTATGACAGAAAGGGAATTTAGAATACACATGAGGAAAAAATGAAGGTATTGATGGAAACAATGAAGGAAACTGCTAATAAAGTGGAAAATAACCAAAAGGAAATAAAAAAGCAGAATCAAATAAGAGATGAAAGATATGAAGAATATTGAAAAGATATAGTGAAGCTGAAGGAACTGAAGCAGTCAATTACGGAACTTAAATGCAATGAAAAGTATCAGCAACAGGTTAGACCATGCAGAAGAAAGAATTTCGGAGGTAGAGGACAAAGTTCTTGAGATAACTCAGATAGTTAAAGAGTCAGAAAAGAAGAGAGAGAAAACAGATCATTCACTGTCAGAATTATGGGACTTTATGAAGCATTCCAACATGTAAGTTATAGGAATCCAGAAGGGGAAGAAGAATGCCCCAGAAGAATGGAAGCCATACTAGAGAATATTACAAATGAAAATTTCCTAAATATCAGTAAAGATTCTGGCACACTGCTTTCAGAGCAATATCGGACCCCAGGTCACCTCAACTGTAACCGAACTTCTCCAAGAAACATTGTGATGAACCTGTCCAAAGTCAAAACAAAAGAAAATATTCTGCATGCTGCCAAGAGTAAGCGCTAGATGACTTACAGGGTCAAATCCATCAGAGTGACCACAGACATCTCTAATGAAACTTTCCAAGCAAGAAGACAACGGTCATCTAACTTAAATCTACTTAAACAGAACAATTTCCACTGCAGAACTCTATACCCTGCTAAGCTAAGCTTTAAAATTGATAGAGAAATCAAATCATTTACGGATATACAAACATTGAGGAAATTCATTCACCACAACAAGACCAGCTCTACAGGAAATACTTCAACCTGTTCTACACACTGACCATCACAATGGATCAGCAGCAAAGTAAGAACTCAGAAATTAAAGGACAGAACCTAACCTCCACACTGATGCAAAAGATAAAAGTAATCAATGGACTCTCACAAAATAAGATGAACAGAATACTACCACACTTATCAATTATCTCACTGTTAATGGCTTGAATTCCCCACTGAAGAGGCATAGATTGGCTGACTGAATTAAAAAACACAAGCCATCCATTTGCTGTCTGCAAGAATAATATCTGGCTTCAAAAGACAATTAAAACTCCGAGTCAAGGGTTGGAAGACAATTTTTCAGACAAATGGAATTCAGAAGAAAAGAGGAGTTGCAATCTTATTTTCAGATACATGTGGATTTAAAGCAACTAAAGTAAAAAAAAGACAAAGATGGTCACTTTATATTGGTCAAGGGGAAAATGCAACAAGAAGACATTTCGATTCTAAGTATTTATGCACCCAATTTAAATGCTCCCAGATTCTTGAAACAGACCTTACTCAGTCTGAGCAATATGATATCTGACAATACCATCATAACAGGAGACTTTAACACTCCTCTTACAGAGCTGGACAGATCCCCTAAACAGAAATTAAACAAAGATATAAGAGATTTAAATGAGACCCTAGAACAACTGTGTGTGATAGACACATATGGAACACTCCATCCCAAAGATAAAAAATACACATTCTTCTCATCACCCCATGGAACATTCTCCAAAATTGATCATATCCTGGGACACAAAACAAACATCAACAGAATCAAAAGAATTGAAA
This sequence comes from Nycticebus coucang, assembly GCF_027406575.1. Lineage (NCBI taxonomy): Eukaryota > Metazoa > Chordata > Mammalia > Primates > Lorisidae > Nycticebus > Nycticebus coucang. The sequence continues at coordinate 361,321 of NW_026515590.1, read as the reverse complement.
TCTTACCTTGAATCTTCTCAGACCATAAGACACTAACGTGGAAGTCAACTCTAACAAAAAAGTTCGACCCCACAAAAAGGCATGGAAATTAAACAAACTTCTGTTAAATAACAGATGGGTGTAGGAAGAAATAAAACAAGAAATAATTAACTTCCTTGAGCATAACAACAATGAAGACACAAACTACCAAAACCTGTGGGATGCTGCAAAAGCAGTTTTGAGAGGAAATTTTATCGCTTTAGATGCCTACATTTGAAAAAAAAAGAGCGCATCAACAAACTCACAAGCCATCTTATAGAAATGGAATAAGAAGAACAATCTAAGCCTAAACCCAGTAGAAGAAAAGAAATATCCAAAATCAAATCAGAGATCCCTGAAATTGAAAACAAAAGAATCATTCAGAAAACTAATAAAACAAGGAGTTGGTTTTTTGAAAAAATAAATAAAATAGATAAACCATTAGCCAGACTAACTAGAACTAGAAAAGTAAAATCTCTAGTAACCTCAATCAGAAATGATAAAGGGGAAATAACAACTGATCCCACAGAGATACAAGAGATCATCTCTGAATACTACCAGAAACTCTATGCCCAGAAATTTCACAATGTGAAGGAAGTGGATTAATATTTAAAATCACACCCTCTCCCTAGAATTATCCAGGAAGAAACAGAACTCCTGAAGAGACCAATTTCAAGCACTAAGTTAAAGAAAAAATCAAAAAGTTTCTAACCAAAAAATGCCCTGGTCCAGATGGCTTCACACCAGAATTTTATCAAACCTTCAAGGAAGAGCTTATTCCTGTACTGCAGAAATTATTCCCAAAAATTGAGGAGGAAGGAATCTTCCCCCAAAACGTTCTATGAAGCAAACATCACCCTGACACGTAAACCAGGAAAAGACCCAACCAAAAAGGAAAATTACAAACCAATGTCACTCATGAATATAGAGGCAAAAAATCTCAACAAAATCCTAGCCAATAAATTACAAAAAAGTCATACATCATGATCAAGTAGGTTTCATTCCAGGCATGCAAGGCTGATTTAACATACGCAAGTCCATAAACGTTATCCACCATATTAACAGAGGCAAAAATAAAGATCATATGATCCTCTTAATAGATGCAGAAAAAGCATTTGATAAAATGCAGCATCCTTTTCTAATTAGAACACTGAAGAGTATAGGCACAGGTGGCACATTTTTAAAACTGATTGAAGCTATCTATAACCCACAGCTAATATTTTACTGAATGGAGTAAAACTGAAAGCTTTTCCTCTTAGAACTGGAACCAGACAAGTTTGTCCTCTGTCACCTTTACTATTCAACATAGTGCTGGAAGTTCTAGCCAATACCATTAGGCAAGACAAGGAAATAAAGGAATCCAAATGGGAGGAGAGGAGGTCAAATTCTCCCTCTTTGCTGATGATATGATTTTTGTACTTAGAGAATCTCAAAGATTCAACCAGAAGACTTCTAAGAGACATCAAAAAATATAGTAATGTTTCAGGATATAAAATCAATGTCCACAAGTCAGTAGCCTTTGTATATGCAAATAAAAGTAAAAATGAGAAGCTAATTAAAGGACACAACTCCCTTCACCAGTTTCAAAAAAAATGAAATACCTAGGAATATACCTAACGAAGAAGGTGAAGGACCTCTATAAAGAAAATTATGAAATCCTCAGAAAGGACAGAGGCTCCCGTCCAGAAGGAGAGTTAAAGGACAAAAATTCAGCAAGTAACCTGGTGGATTTGAGCTGCACTAAGAGAGAAGGTTGTAGAAAACACGTTAACCCCACTGAGGCGAGTTGCGACCACAAGGATATAAACAAAGGGTACAAAATCCATCACCAAGCGGACAGGAGTCGCCTCCCCCATGGGAACGGCTCAGTGTGCCCCACAAACAACCGGTCAGAGTTCAAAGGTCCTCCCACTACACTCCATGGGAGAGATCCCATAAAAACTGGACCTACCTCCAATACTAGGGTGCCACGGCATCCTCCTGCCAGGCATAAAACTGTATAAACTGTACATAGTCTCCACCTGGAATTCTGAGCTCCCAGCGCTCCCCTTCGGGTCTGGAGGCCAGTCCCAGTTGGCGGAGATGGGACTGCACTGGAGTGGCAGTTCCCTGAGGCACAGTGCGACAGCCATCTTTTAGTGACAATACGGCCAGGCATAAAACTGTGTAAAGCTGTGTGTTCTCTGCCCGCAACCCCAGGCTACCAGCGCTCCCCGCACTCGCCTCTGCTGTCGCTCCAAGGTCTGGAGGCCTGTGCCCCAGGGGTCCGGACTGTTGGGCGATTGTTCGAGGGGTGTAGACAGTGCTGGGCTGCAGCCTGTCGGTGCAGACTCTGGGGTACAGGAGCAGAGAGAGAACGGTTGGCCGGAGGGGAGCTACACCGGAGCGGGCGTTGCCTGAGCCATAAAGCAGTGGCCCTCTTTTGCTAGCAATACAGCTCACTACAGAATATTCTGAAGCCACACCCCCTGTCTCCCTGGGCAACCAGAGACTCTGAGTTTGCCTCAGGCAACTCCAACTTGCAAACCAGGAAAACTCCCAGGGTGGGGCTGACCCAGAGGTCCACTTTACTAAACCTAAGCGCACCTGGCCCTCAGGGGATCGTCAGCCTATAGACAATACAGGAGCAAAGACAAGCTGATTTGAAGCTCAATTCAGCTTCTCTTCAGCAGGGGAGCTGCAGAGTTGTTCTGTTCTGTTCTGTCAGTAACATTAATCAGGGGCGAGACTGGACCTGAGTGAAAACCCCTCAACCTTCATCTAGCGCCCGAGGTTGTCAGGCCTCACCTCCACCTACTGGAGAGAGGCATAGTGCAGCGCCCTGGCAGACTTCCTTCTGATTCAGGCAGGTACAAACCCTTGGAGTACCAATTCACTACAGGCAACTGGGTCAGCCCACTGCAGGGCGATCAGTGACTGGATGTGAAGTGGTGCAAGGTGGGGAAGGAGGCATTAACCTTCCCAGACTGATTTATTGGCTGGGTGGCTTCTCCTGACTCCATGCAGCACTGGAGCAAGCCACAACAGAGTAGTCACCAGACCCCTGTGATCCAGTTCCCAGAGACCTCTTAAACTCTCTCACCCGAGACAGGTGCAGACGGAGACAATTGATTTGGACCTTTTTGAACTGAACCAATCGCCTGAGGACAAATCAGGTGGTGGCCTGGGTGCACAGTGAAGGTTTGATTTTTCTTCTCCAATTGTTTGCCGGTGGGGGGCGGGGTGACTTAATTGCAGATATTTTTAAGCAGCTGAGACTTCAATCCAAAGTATCTCTTTCACTAGGGTGGAACAGAAACCAGCTGAAAACAAGACAGAACCACTTAGCCCCCCCACACCAGACAGGGCCCCAGTTTCTCAGGCCACAACACTGTACGGGCCCTCGACAAAGCCCCAGGGGAAAAAATCAGAGGGAGTAAAACAACCATGGGGCGGAATCAGCGGAAAAACCGGAATAGACCAACCCCCCCAAGGAAAGATATGGCAGATGCAATTGAAGATCCCATTCATAAACAACTGGCTGAGATGTCAGAAATCGAATTCAGAATTTGGATTGCAGACAAGATTAACAAAGTGGAATTAGGAATTCGAGGAGAAATTCAAAAGCTGTCTCAAGAATTTAACGAATTTAAAGACAAAACCATCAAAGACTTAGACACACTGAAGCAAGAATTTGCAGCCCTCAAAGATATGAAAAATACAGTAGAATCCCTCAGCAACAGAATGGAGCAAGCGGAAGAAAGGATTTCTGACATCGAAGATAAACGCTCCCAAACTCTCAAAGAGGAAGAGAAATGGAGAGCAAAGACGGATCATTCTCTCTGAGAGCTCCGGGATAATTCAAAGAAGGTGAATATCCGAATCATAGGGGTTCCAGAAACAAATGAAGTGGCCTCGCTGGGCACAGAAGCCTTTCTGCATGAAATTATGAAAGAGAATTTTCCAGACATGCCTAGAGATTCTGAAATTCAGATAGCGGACAGCTTCAGAACCCCAGCACGACTCAACCCCAATAAGACATCCCCCAGGCATATCATAAATAACTTCACTAAAGTTAATATGAAGGAAAAAATCCTCAAGGCTGCCAGGAGAAAGAAAACCATTACCTTCAAAGGGAAGAATATTAGAATGACTGCAGATCTCTCTGCTGAAACTTTTCAAGCCAGAAGAGGGTGGTCACCAACTTTTAATCTCCTAAAGCAAAATAACTTTCAACCCTGGATCTTGTATCCAGCTAAACTGAGTTTCATTTATGATGGAGAAATTAAATACTTTAATGACATTCTTATGTTGAAGAAATTTGCCATAACCAAACCAGCTCTTCAGGATATTCTCAAACCTATCCTCCATAATGACCAACCCAATCCTCTACCACAAAAGTAAACTCACTCAGAAACTTCAGATCAAACTCCAATTTCCACACTGGTGAAAGGATTAAAAATGCCCACTGGACTTTTGAAAAACTCAATACCCAAAACTTCACCACACTTATCAATATTCTCCATTAATGTGAACGGTTTAAACTGTCCTCTAAAGAGGCATAGGTTAGCTGATTGGATACAAAAACTCAGGCCAGATATTTGTTGCATACAAGAGTCACATCTTACCTTAAAAGACAAATACAGACTCAGGGTGAAAGGATGGTCGTCCATATTTCAGGCAAATGGTAATCAGAAAAAAGCAGGTGTTGCAATTTTAATTGCAGATACAATAGGCTTTAAACCAACAAAAGTAAGGAAGGACAAGAATGGTCACTTCATATTTGTTAAAAGTAATACTCAATATGATGAGATCTCAATTATTAATATCTATGCACCCAACCAGAATGCACCTCAATTTATAAGAGAAACTCTAACAGACATGAGCAACTTGATTTCCTCTAGCTCCATAATCATCGGAGATTTCAACACTCCTCGGGCAGTGTTGGATTGATCCTCCAAAAAGAAGCTGAGCAAAGAAATCTTAGATTTAAACTTAACCATCCAAAATTTGGATTTAGCAGACATCTACAGAACATTTCATCCCAACAAAACTGAATACACATACTTCTCATCAGCCCATGGAACTTACTCCAAAATCGATCACATCTTAGGTCACAAGTCTAACCTTAGTAAATTTGAAGGAATAAAAATTATTCCATGCTTCTTCTCGGACCACCATGGAATAAAACTTGAGCTGAGTAACAACAGGAATCTGCATACTCATACAAAAACATGGAAGTTAAATAAACTTATGCTGAATGATAGCTTGGTCAGAGATGAGATTAAGAAAGAAATCACCAATTTTTTGGAACAAAACAACAATGAAGACACGAACTATCAGAACCTCTGGGACACCGCAAAGGCAGTTCTAAGAGGGAAATTTATTGCACTACAAGCCTTCCTCAAGAGAACGGAAACAGAAGAAGTTAACAACTTAATGGGACATCTCAAGCAACTGGAAAAGGAAGAACATTCCAACTCCAAACCCAGTAGAAGAAAAGAAATAACCAAAATTAGAGAAGCACTAAATGAAATTGAAAACAAAAGAATAATACAACAGATCAATAAATCAAAAAGCTGGTTTTTCGAAAAGGTCAATAAAATAGATAAACCTTTGGACAACCTGATCAGGACAAAAAGAGTAAAATCTCTAATCTCATCAATCAGAAACAACAAAGATGAAAGAACAACAGACTCCTCAGAAATCAAAAAAAAAAATCCTTAATGAATATTACAAGAAACTTTATTCTCAGAAATATGAAAATCTGAAGGAAATTGACCAATACTTGGAAGCACGTCACCTTCCAAGACTTAGCCAGAATCAAGTGCAAATGTTGAACAAGCCCATACCGAGTTTGGAAATAGCATCAACCATACAAAACCTCCCTAAAAAAAAAAGCCCGGGACCAAATGTTTCACGTCTGAATTCTACCAAAAATTTTCTTTTATTTGTAGAGACAGAGTCTCACTTTATGGCCCTTGGTAGAGTGCCATGGCATCATACAGCTCACAGAAACCTCCAGCTCCTCGGCTTAAGCGATTCTCTTGCCTCAGCCTCCCGAGTAGCTGGGACTACAGGCGCCCATCACAATGCCCAACTGCAACGTCAAACTGGTTGCAGTTTGGCCGGGGCTGGGTTTGAACCCGCCACCCTCGGCATATGGGGCCGGAGCCCTACTCATTGAGCCACAGGCGCCGCCCTCTACCAAACCATTAAAGAGGAATTAGTACCTATATTACTCAACCTGTTCCAAAAGGTAGAAAAAAAAAAAGACTACCCAACACGTTCTATGAAGCAAACATCACCCTGATCCCCAAACCAGGAAAAGACCCAACAAGAAAAGAAAATTATAGACCGATATCACTAATGAATATAGATGCAAAAATATTCAACAAGATCCTAACAAACAGAATCCAGCAACACATCAAACAAATTATATATCATGACCAACTCGGTTTTATCCCAGGATCTCAAGGCTGGTTCAATATACGTAAATCTATAAATGTAATCCAGCACATAAACAAATTAAAAAACAAAAACCACATGATTCTCTCAATCGATGCAGAAAAAGCTTTTGATAATATCCAGCATCCCTTCATGATCAGAACACTTAAGAAAATCGGTATAGAAGGGACATTTCTTAAACTGATAGAGGCCATCTACAGCAAACCCACAGCCAATATCATATTGAATGGATTTAAATTGGAATCATTTCCACTGAGATCAGGAACCAGACAAGGCTGCCCATTGTCTCCATTGCTTTTTAACCTTGTAATGGAAGTTTTAGCCACTGCAATTAGGAAGAAAAGGCGATCAAGGGTATCCATATAGGGTCAGAAGAGATCAAACTTTCGCTCTTCACAGATGATATGACAGTATATCTGGAAAACACTAGGGACTCTACTACAAAACTTTTAGAAGTGATCAAGGAATACAGCAGCGTCTCAGGTTACAAGATCAACATTCATAAATCGGTAGCCTTTATATATAACAACAACAGTCAAGTTGAAAAAACAGTTAAGGACTCTATCCCATTCACAGTAGTGCCAAAGAAGATGAAATATTTGGGAATTTATCTAACAAAGGACGTGAAAGATCTCTATAAAGAGAACTATGAAACTCTAAGAAAAGAAATAGCTGAAAATGTTAACAAATGGAAAAACATACCATGCTCATGGCTGGGAAGAATCAATATTGTTAAAATGTCCATACTACCCAAAGCAATATATAATTTCAGTGCAATCCCTATTAAGGCTCCACTGTCATACTTTAAAGATCTTGAAAAAACAATACTTCGTTTTATATGGAATCAGAAAAAACCTCGAATAGCCAAGACATTACTCAGAAATAAAAACAAAGCAGGAGGAATTATGCACCAGACCTCAGACTATACTACAAATCAATAGTGATCAAAACAGCATTGTATTGGCACAAAAACAGAGAAGTAGATGTCTGGAACAGAATAGAGAACCAAGAGATGAATCCAACTACTTAGCGTTATTTAATCTTTGACGAGCCAATTAAAAACATTCAGTGGGGAAAAGATTCCCTATTTAACAAATGGTGCTGGGTGAACTGGCTGGCAACCTGTAGAAGACTGAAACTGGACCCACACGTTTCACCATTAACTAAGATAGACTCTCACTGGATCAAAGATTTAAACTTAAGACATGAAACTATAAAGATACTAGAGGAGAGTGCAGGGAAAACCCTTGAAGATATAGGTCTGGGCGAGTATTTTATGAGGAGGACCCCCCCGGCAATTGAAGCAGCTTCAAAAATACACTACTGGGACTTGATCAAACTAAAAAGCTTCTGTACAGCCAAGAACACAGTAAGTAAAGCAAGCAAACAGCCCTCAGAATGGGAGAAGATATTTGCAGGTTATGTCTCTGACAAAGGTTTAATAACCAGAATCCACAGAGAACTCAAACGCTTTAGCAAGAATAGAACAAGGGATCCCATCACAGGCTGGGCAAGGGATTTGAAGAGATACTTCTCTGAAGAAGACAGGCACGTGGCCTTCTGACATATGAAAAAATGCTCATCATCTTTAATCATCAGAGAAATGCAAATCAAAACTACTTTGAGATACCATCTAACTCCAGTGAGACTAGCCTATATCACAAAATCCCAAGACCAGAGATGTTGGCGCGGATGTGGAGAAAAGGGAACACTTTTGCACTGCTGGTGGGAATGCAAATTAATACAATTCCTTTTGGAAAGAGATATGGAGAACACTTAGAGATCTAAAAATAGATCTGCCATTCAATCCTGTAATCCCTCTACTGGGCATATACCCAGAAGACCAAAAAGCACATCATAACGAAGATATTTGTACCAGAATGTTTATTGCAGCTCAAATCATAATTGCTACGTCATGGAAGAAGCCCAAGTGCCCATCGATCCATGAATGGATTAATAAATTGTGGTATATGTACACCATGGAATATTATGCAGCCTTAAAGAAAGATGGAGACTTTACCTCTTTCATGTTTACATGGATGGAGCTGGAACATGTTCTTCTTAGTAAAGTATCTCAAGAATGGAAGAAAAAGTACCCAATGTACTCAACCCTACTATGAAACTAATTTAGGGTTTGCACATGAAAGCTATAACCCAGTTACAACCTAAGAATAGGGGGAAGGGGGAAAGGGAGGGGAGGGAGGGGGGAGGTGGGTAGAGGGAAGGGGATTGGTGGGATTACACCAGCGGTGCATCTTACAAGGGTATATGTGAAACTTGGTAAACGGTCTGTAAAGCTAGTGAATGATGCCCCATGATCATATCAATTTACATAGCTATGATTTAATAAAAAAAAAGAAATCCTCAGAATGGAAATAGCAGAGGATATTAATAAATGGAAGAACACACCATGGTCATGGATGGGAAGAATCAACATTGTTAAAATGTCTATACTTCCCAAAGCAATCTACCTATTCAGTGCCGTTCCTATTAAAATACCAACATCGTACTTTCAAGATTTAGAAAAAATGATTCTGCATTTTTTATGGAACCAGAAAAAATCCCATATAGCTAAGGACGTTCTTAGTAATAAAAATAAAGCTGGGGGCATCACCATACCACATTTTAGGCTGTAGTACAAAGCCATAGAGGTCAAGACAGCATAGTATTGGCACAAAAATAGAGATGTAGACACTTGGAATCGAATAGAAAACCAAGAAATGAAACTAACATCTTACAACCACCTAATCTTTGATAAACCAAACAAGAACATACCTTGGGGGAAACACTCCCTATTCAATAGTGTTGGGAGAACTGGATATCCACATGTAAAAGACTGAAACTGGAGCCACACCTTTCTCTACTCAAAAAAATTGATTCAAGATGGATAAAGGACTTAAATTTAAGGCATGAAACAATAAAAATCCTCAAAGAAATAGTAGGAAAAACACTGGAAGATATAGGCCTGGGGAAAGACTTGATGAAGAAGGTTGCCATGGCAATAGCAACAACAGCAATAATAAACAAATGAGACTTCATTAAAATGAAAAGCTTCTGTACAGCTAAGGAGACAACAACCAAAGCAAAGAGACAACCTACACAATGGGAAAGGATATTTGCATATTTTGAAACAGACAAAAGCTTGTTAACTAGGATCTATAGAGAACTCAAATTAATCCACATTAAAAAAGCCAACAATGCCATATATCAATGGGCAAGAGACATGAATAGAACCTTCTCTAAAGTAGACAGACGAATGGCTAACAAACACATGAAAAAATGTTCATCATCCCTATCTATTAGAGAAATGCAAATCAAAACCACCCTGAGATACCATCTAACCCCAGCGAGAATGGCCCACATCGCAAAATCCAAAACTGCAGTTGCTTGGCAGGGATGTGGAGAGGAGGCAATACTTTTACACTGCTGGTAAGACTGTAAACTAGTACAACCTTTTTGTAAGGAATTATGGAGAAACCTCAAAGCACTCAAGCTAGACCTCCCATTTGATCCTGCAATCTCATTACTGAGCATCTACCCAGAAGGAAAAAAAAATCCTTTTATCATAAGGACATTTGTACAAGACTGTTTATAGCAGGTCAATTTACAATCGCCAAAATGTAGAAACAGCCTAAATGCCCACCAACCCAGGAATGGATTAACAAGCTGTGGTATATGTATACCATGGAATACTTTTCAGCCATTAAAAAAATGGAGACTTTACATCTTTCCATCCTTCATATTAACCTGGATGGAAGTGGAAGACATTATTCTTAGTAAAGCATCACAAGAATGGAGAAGCATGAATCTTATGTACTCAGTTTTGATATGAGGATAATTAATGACAATTAAGGTCATGCCGGTGGGAGAAGGGGAGAATAGAGAGAGAAGGAAGGATGGAGGGGTGTGGAAAGGAAGAGCAGAGGGAGGGAAGGAGGGAAGTGGTGGGGCCTTGGTGTGTGCCACACCTTTCGGGGGCAAGACATGATTGCAAGAGGGACTTTACCTAACAAATGCAATCAGTGTAACCTGGCTTATTGTACCCTCAATTAATCCCCAACAACAACCAACAAAAAAGAAACCAAAAAGCAAGTTCACAGAGAGATAATATAAAACTGTTCCCAGAGGCCTCGGTAAATAGAGTTCCCTGTTGTGACAAGGAGAACATTCTCTCCTCTCTTGAGCAACTATGTTTTTCTGCAATAAATAGTTTTCTCATTCAAAAAAAAAAAAAAAGAGAGAGAGAGAGAAAGAAAGAAAAGAAAAAAACATTTTCTATTTGTTTACTCACTATGCTTGTGTTATCCTTTACATTCTTGAATAAGATTATAATAGCTGTTTTAAAGTTTTTATTTGCTAATTTATTCTTCTCATTTGTTTCGATTTTTTTTTATTTTCTTATGTGTTGTAGATTAGATATTTATGTTCATTTATATACCCAACTGTGGCAATGCCCCCTTACTTTGCAGCCTGTAACATATTTATGTTCATTTTTATATGTAGTAAATCTGATTATATGATTGTCCTTAAAAAAAAAAAAATCTCTGGACAGAGATTCTGTGCTTTGGAGGAAAAGTGTGAAAACATCCAAGAACCACTTAATGGTGTCCAAAAAAATATAGAGCAGTAAGGTATTTTTGAATTCTTTTAAGCTTTTCTATAAGTTCTTAAGTTATTTCAGAAGAAAAAGCTTTAAAATATTATAATGAACTACTGTGTATACTTTCAACCTGTAGTCGAAGGTTGAACCACATTTCAATCACACTTCTCCTTTGTTAATATTTTATTGTGTGTTTGTACATGTATGTATACATGCACATAAATACCTTTCCATTTCATTTGTATCCCCTGTTCAGATAGCCTCTGGCTACTATCCAGAACCTATTTTCTTCCTCCATCTTGGAATACACATTAAAGTAATATAATAATTTCTAACCTGTATCACTGATAAAAAGTATACTTACCAACTAGAGCAGAGTTTGGTAAACTATGGCTGGAAGGCTGGATGCCTGTTATTAATAACTGTATTGGAACAGCCATGCCTAGTTATTTACATGTTGCCTTTGGGTGTCTTTGGCTGCCTTTGCATTACAATGGTGGAGTTAAGTCATTGCACCATAAGCTATCTGACTTTCTAAAGAGAACGTTTGCTGATTTCTATACTAGAGTTTAATACTTCTTTACAGCTTTATTGTTTCCCAGTTCCACATACTCAACCATATTTTCTGATCGGACCTATGTTTTCTTTGAAGAGTTTTATAATTTTGTTTGACATTTAGATCCATTTAAAGTTTTTTGTTTAGCATGATGTTTGTCAAAGGTTCAGTATTTTGCTTATGGAGAGTCTTAACTCACAAGAAGATACTCTATTATATTTACTTTCATTTTTGGCCCTTTGATTGTTTTCTTCCTGAAGTGCAAGTTTCCTTCATTGTAGAGGAATTTTTCAGTCTTCCAGGGTAGGTATGCTGGCCATGAATTCTGTTTTCCTTTGTCTGAGAATGTCTTGATTTCCCTTTCATCCCAGAAAGATGTTTTCACTGGATATGGAATTCAGGGTTAACATTTCTTTTGGGGAGGGTATTTGAAAGATATTTTTCCATTTCCTTCTGGCCTCTACAAGATGAGAAATTCATTGTCATTCAAGTATTTCCCTCCCATAGGCAATTTCTCTGCAGCTGCCTTTAAGACTTTTTTTCATTAGTGTTCAGAAATATGAGTATATTGTGTCTACTGATTTTTTTTAGTTTATCTTGTTTGGGGTTTGTCTGGTGTAGTAATCTCCAATTATAATTGTAGATATTTCAATTTTTCTTGTCAGTTCCATTGTTGTACTCATTTGCCCCTGGAAGAAAAAGTCGAACTCCACTTCAGGTATAAATCAGATGGTGATTTATTACACCTGTGCAGGGGACCATGGTGATTTTTTGGACCTGTGCAGGCAGGTCGCTGCCCAAAGGGCAAACGAAGCTGAAGAGAAAAGCAGGCTGTCTTTTATACCATTTTTTTTTTTTGCCATGCAAGCAAGCAAAAACAAAAGCAGAACATAGAAGTTAGTTACCTCAGGGGTAGTTCAGGGCAGGGTTACAGTCAGGGGGGCTGGTTGGCTCAGGGGGTTACATCGTGGCCATTGGCATGAGGACAAACTTGGCTTGGGAAATTTTGCTTGAGTAAGCTCTCCACCATTGTTTAGCTATTGCTAGGGTAAGTTCTACCATTGTTTTATCTGTGGCTAGGAGTTTTTGGGAACTCAGGGGACTTCCTTGTTCTGAAACCTATTCTCAGAATTAACCTAAGGCAGGGTATGAGATGTGCAGGGACTCAGGCTGAGATGGTTAGGGGCCTTTAGGGGTCCATTTTCTGGGTACACATCATCACTTTTTGCCTCATGTATCTTGATACTCTGTTATTTGGTGTATATACATTTAGGATAGTTATGTCTCTTAGAATTTTATTGTATAAAATTCCTTTTTATTCAGCCAGGTGTGGTGGCTCATGCCTATAATCCCAGCACCATGGGAGGCTGAGGTGGGTGGATTGCCTGAGCTCATTGGTTAAAGACCAGCCTGAGAAAAAGTGAGACCCCATCTCTATAACCAGCCATGCATTGTGGCTGGCACCTGTAGTCTCAGCTACTTGGGAGGCTGAGGCAAGAGGATCACTTAAGCCCAAGAATTTGAGGTTGATGTGAGATATGATGCCATGGCACTCTACCAAGGACAACAAAGTAAGACTGTCTCCACACACACACACACAAATTTCTTTTTATTTCTGACATTGTTCATATTCTGATGTCTCCTTTGTCTGAAATTAAATGACAGGTATTCCAGATTTCCTTTGTTTGCTATTAACATGATATATGTTCCATCTCCACTTTCGGCCTAACTTTTTCTATTTCAAGTGAATATTTTTGATAGACAGCATATAGTTGGGTTTTGCTTTTTCATCAGATTTAATAGTCTATAACTTTCAACTTATTTGTTTAGACCATATTTAAAATGACTACTGATATAGTTATATTAAAAGCTGCCATTTTGCTAGTTTCTATTTGTTGCATCATTTGCTTGTTGTTTTTTTTTTTGTTGTTGTTCTTTTTTCTTTCCCTATATTTATTTATTTTATTTTTATTTTGTCTTTAGACAGAGTCTCACTATGTCACTGTCGTAGAGTGCTGTGGCATTACAGCTCACAGCAACCTCAAATTCTTGTGCTCAAGTGACTGTCTTGCCTCAGCATCCCAATTATCTGGGACTACAGGCGCTCACCACAGAGTCCACCTATTATCTTGTTGCAGTTGTCAATGTCGTTAAGCTGACCCGGGCTGGGCTCACACCACCAGTCTCAGTACATGTGGCTGGCACCATAACCACTGTGCTACAGGCACGGAACCTCGCCTGGCTATTTTTTTGTAGTTGTAGTTGTCATTGTTGTTTGGCAGGCCCAGGTTGGGTTCTAGTCCACCAGACCGGGTATATTTGGCTGGCGCCCTAGCTGCTGAGCTACAGGCACCGAGTCTTTCTTTCCTAATTTAAATTTAACAGTTTTATCTCTTTCATTAACTTGTGTATACTTTCTTACCTTTTTTTTTTGAGACAGAGTCTCACTATGTCATCCTTGGTAGAGTGCTGGGGCACCATAGCTCACAGCAACCTCAGTCTTGGGCTTAAGTTATTCTCTTGTTTCAGCCTCTCAAGTAGCCAACCACAGACCCTGGGTATTTGTTTGTTATAGTCATCATTGTTGTTTAGCAGGCCTGGGCTGGGTTTGAACATGCCAGCCTTGGTGTATGTGGCCAGTGCCTAACCACTGAGCTACGGGTACTGAGCCATACTTCATTACCTTTCTTACTAGGATTTACAGTATGTTTGTTTTTTTTTTTTTTTGAGACAGGGTCTTACTCTTTTGCATGGTCTAGAGTGGAATGGCATCATCATAGCTCACAGCAACCTCAAACTCCTGGGCTCAAATGATCCTCCTGCCTTAGCCTCCTGAGCAGCTGGGACTATAGGTGTGTGCCATCATGCCCAGCTAATTTTTTTTTCTATTTTCTATAGAGGTGAGATCTTGCCATTGTTCATGCTGGTCTCAAAATCCTGGCTTACATGATGCTCTTGTCTTAGCCTCCCAGAGTTCTAAGCACTCAGCCTACAATATACATTTTAAAATACTTGATCACCTTCTTATGTTGACCTGATTTTCATAGACTGGACATTAACACATGTACATATCAGTAGTGTAGGTCTAGTTCCTTATATTGACCAGTTTGTTACAGTCCCTTGGGTAGTCAACTTACAAAGGCTGTAGTGAAATTTGAATCCACTATCACATAATTTGCTGTGCAATGAAATGATGTCATAATATTTCCATGTCTGTTATTTTTTCCATATATCTTAACTTTTATCTGTGCTACATACACCTAATACATTGTTAATGGAATTGTCTTACCCATTTTATTTTTTAATGTCTGCTGGAAAATTTGAAATTTTTTATGTGGCTCACGTTATATTTCTATTCAAGCTGCACTGCTTTAGAATTCTTGCCATCACTTAAATATCACTACCTAAATGGTCTCAACTGTTTTTCAGCCCTGTTGTTGGTCCTATTCAGTATAGGATATTGTATTGTGAACTCTTTAGATTCTGAATCTAGAAAGTACTTCTTACTTTTTTATTCCTGGTATGTAGGCTCATTGGAGAATTGAAGTGGGAAGGGAGTTATGGAATACTTTCTTAAGGGCAATGTGAGTCTTTTCTTCTGTCTTCCTGACATTAATTGTCCACATCAGTGTTTGTTAGTTTGGTCTAGGAACTGTCTCAAAATCACTCATGAGTCTAGGTAGAGGTTTGTGTACACTGAACATAACTGCCTTTAGCATTGATTGTCATGGTTGGTAACCACATTTGATTAAATCTCATCTTCACACAAAGTTGTTAGTTCCTTGTGAGAAATGATTTATGTTGACAGACTCTAAGCTTACCGGTTAAATTTCTTTTCCTTTTCCAGTCACTTCCACTTTGTAGGTTTGGTTTTGAACATGTTTGCTTACTTGCTTTATTTATATGGTTTACCATCTAGGGGTAATAGAGGGTAAATTTCATTCACTGAGGTTTAACTCTGTGGTCCCGTGAGATGGCTTTGAAGGCTAAGAGAAACTTGCTGATAGGAATTCAATGAATTTTGTGTGTATATTCTAACTGGCATTAGTTTTATATCAAGTTTATGTCACACTGTTCGAAATGGGTTATATTATAATTTGTCATACCTAGGTATACTTTTAATTATAAGAAAGCATTATAGATGACTTTTTAAATTAACATAATGTTTATGATTTATTTATGTGCTAGGCAAGGGAAGCTGCTTCATAACAGAATCATGGACTGATTGGGCAATTTAGGGGTACACCAGAGGCTGTAGGAGATACCCCAAAATGACATAGTTTAGTAGGAGGAATACAAGTAGACAAATATCATTTTAATAACTGTATAATTAAATGCTGTAAAAGATACAAAACAAAACATCAAATCTGGAGGAGGACTGGGAAAGTTTTCATGAGGAAAGATGATCTTTTCAAAGGTCATTTAGCAGCAGATGTGATGTCATTCTGCTGTGAAAAGACACTGGCCAAAGCATCATTCATCAATGTAGAAGATTCATAAGACATTGGGCTCTGGAGCCAGATAACCTGTGTTCAAAACTGCCACTTAGAGCTGTGTGATCCTGAGAAATTATATATCCTTTGAGTCTTTGTTTCCCATTTCAACAATGTCATTCTCTTTTTGTAGGAAATCTAATGATATAATCAACCAAACAACTTTTCAAAATAAAAAATTTTGTGCTGATTCAGATGGCTTTTCACAGAAACTCAGACATTTTAACCAGGAAGGTACAAAATTGGTTGAAGAGTCTGTGAAACAATATGATAAACTAAGTAGCTACCTGGAAAAAATATCTAAAGAGACTGATCAGAGATGTGAGTCTCTGAATATAAGCACAATTTGTTTTTTTCTGAACATTGGGCATTGTACTTAAATAAAAGGGAACAAGAACTTCAGAGCTTATTGGAGGTAATTTTGTAAATAAAAACCCTATTTTGTGTAGAATAGCAACAATATGAAAATTAAATATTCCTAGCTAAGATCTGGTTTCAAAACAACTGATATCTGAAGATACAGTGATTTAGGATTGGTGCCTGTAGCCCAGAGGCTAGGGTACCAGCCACACACACCAGAGCTGGTGGGTTTGAATCCAACCTAGGCCTGCCAAACAACAATGACAACTACAACCAAAAAATAGCTGGGCATTGGGGCAGGCGCCTGTTTTCCCAGCTACTTGGGAGGCGGAAGCAGGAGAATTGCCTGAGCCCAGGGGCTGGAGATTGCTGTGAACTGTGATGCCACGGGCATTCTACCCAGGGGTGACGGCTTGAGACTCTGTCTAAAAAACAAAAAAAAATACAATGAGTTAAACTTCTAAATATAATACTTGGTGTGCTTATACATGATCTTGTTTCATGCTTGGTATAATGTCTTCTAGTTCTTGGCATTAATTTAACATTTGTCAAATTTCTATCTAATATCTATCCTTGGTTTTTCACTTATTTATTTCTTCCGGGATGTGAACCCTCTCTTTTGATACATAATACCTTTTGCTTTTTACTTTTTTCCATGTACCTTCAAACCTATTATTCTTTAAGTATTTAGAATATTGGTGCCTCAAAGGATACTTGATAAGTTTGTGGGTTTGCTTGCGCTTAATACTCATATGACTCGGTTTTTTCTTTCTGTGCAATACAAGATTTTACTAATATTCTCAGGAAGTAGGTACAAAGAATAAGTATTTTAAACTTTTTTCCCTAAAAGGACTGAGAGTTCATGGCAATATGGCTAACTTCAAGTTTGAGGCTGGAAATGTATAAGAAATGAGCCTAGAGATCTTGTCATACCAGAAAGTAAGGAAGCTATTAAACATGACTGGGATTGTATCAAAAGGACTTAGGAGACAACCGCCCCCATTCAAAGGTGGTATAATTTGGGTATCAAAAAGAATAATGGCTGTAAAAGGTTAAAACATACCAAATATATTAAAGCTGATTGATTTGTACAAATTTCATAGGCCTCCTTTGAGTCATGCTAGGTAAGCAATGCATTCTTCTAAAAACTGGTCAATAGAGAGGAACAATATGGCACCCAGCCATTTGTCCTGAAGGAACCATATCTTGGTTCAACAGGGTAATTAACAGATTATACGGTAATCTTGATTACCATAAATTCTCAACTAATAAAATGAAGAAGAAATGATAGAATTAAAATATCACTATTTTGCAATCCTTAATGAAATAAGCCCTGTGGATATTAATGACTGCTTAAACCAGTTGATTGAAAGCTAATGGTGAACACTATAATTAATAGGGTAATCATAACTGAACTCACTGATTTTTTCTTTTTGATATAGAGCCTCACTTTATAACCCTCACTAAAGCGCTGTGACATAATAGCTCACAGCAACCTCAAACACTTGTGCTCAAGTGATTCTCTTGCCTCAGCCTCCCGAGTAGCTGGGACTACAGGTGCTCACCACAATGTCCAGGTATTTTTAGAGATGGGGTCTCACTTTTGTTCAGGTTGGTCTTGAACCCAGGTGATCCACCCACCTCAGGCTCCCAGAGTGCTAGGATTACAGGTGTGAACCACTGCACCTGGCTGAACCCACTGATTAATCTTGATACAAGCAGACATTATGTGCTTTCAGTACCACCTATGAGATATTCTTGCTAAAATATTGAACCTGAATTAGATCAAGATTTTAGATCTAACCAGAAGATGTGAGGCTGGGTACAGTGGCATGTACCTGCAGTCTAAGCTACTGAGGAGGCTGAGGAAGGAGGACTGCTCAAGCCCAGAAGTTTGAGGCTACAGTGAGTTATGATTGTGCCATTGCATTTCAGCCGGGGCAACAGAGCAAGATCCTGTCTCAAACAAAAGAAGAAGAAGAAAATACAGCATAGAGATGCAATTGACCACATCCAGAATTTAAGATATTCAATAGAGACCTGTTTCTTCAACAAAAAAACTTTTCTTTATTTATTTCCTCAAGAAAATGGAAAGAGAGGAAGTTAATAACTTAATGGGAAATCTCAAGCAACTGGAGAAGGAAGAACACTCCAACCCCAAACCCAGCAGAAGAAAAGAAATAACCAAAATCAGAGCAGAATTAAATGAAATTGAAAACAAAAGAATTAGACAACACATCAATAAATCTAAAAGTTGGTGTTTTGAAAAGATCAATAAAATAGATAAACCATTCGCCAACCTAACCAGGAAAAAAAAAGAAAAACCTCTAATTTCACCAATCATAAACGGTAACAATGAAATAACAACAGACCCCTCAGAAATTCAAAAAATCCTTAACAAATACTACAGGAAACTCTACTCTCAGAAATAGGAAAATCTGAAAGAAATTGACCAATACCTGGAAGTATGCCACCTACCAAGACTTAGCCAGAATGAAGTGGAAATGTTGAAAAGGCCTATATCAAGTTCTGAAATAGCATCAACTATACAAAATCTCCCTAAAAAGAAAAGCCCAGGACCAGATGGCTTTATGTAAGAATTCTACCAAACCTTTAAAGAACTAGTACCTAAATTACTAAACCTCTTCCAAAATACAGAAAAAGAAGGAATATTACCCAACACATTCTACGAAGCAAACATCACCTTGATCCCCAAACCAGGGAAAGACCCAACAAGAAAAGAAAATTACAGACCAATATCACTAATGAATATTGACGCAAAAATACTCAGTAAGATCCTAACAAACAGAATCCAACAACACATCAAAAAAATTATACACCATGACCAAGTGGGATTTATCCCAGGGTTTCAAGGCTGGTTCAACATACGTAAATCTATAAAGGTAATTCAGCACATAAACAAACTAAAAAATATAGACCATACGATTCTCTCAATTGACGCAAAAAAAGCTTTTGATAATATCCAGCATCCCTTCATGATCAGAACACTTAAGAAAATTATAGAAGGGACAGGTATAGAAGGTACATTTCTTAAACTAATAGGGCCATCTACAGCCAACCCACAGCCAATATCATACTAAATGGAGTTAAATTGAAATCATTTCCACTTAGATCAGGAACCAGGCAAGGTTGCCCATTGTCTCCATTGCTCTTTAACATTGTAATGGAAGTTTTAGCCATTGCAATTAGGGAACAAAAGGCAATCAAGGGTATCCGCATAGGGTCAGAAGAGATCAAACTTTCACTCTTTCCAGATGATATGATCGTATATCTGGAAAACACTAGGGATTCTACTACAAAACTTTTAGAAGTGATCAAGGAATACAGCAATGTCTCAGGCTACAGTATCAATACCCATAAATCTGTAGCCTTTATAGATACCAACAATAACCAAGCCGAAAAAAACAGTCAAGGACTCTATTCCTTTCACAGTAGTGCCAAAGAAGATTAAACATTTGGGAGTATACCTAACAAAGGACGTGAAAGATCTCTATAAAGAGAACTATGCTCAAAATAACAAATAGTGGGATATACTAATTTTCCAAAGGAAACTGAGAGGATTTCTTTGTGCTTCAGACTGTTCCTCTCCCTATTTTTGTCTTAAAGGCAGTGGAATCCTCAGTGGGCAGAGTCTTCCAGGACTTGGCCAAGGGGAACAAAAGCCCACCCTAACCTTGTATGTTCTCCAATCCCTTAAGTCAGATCACTGAAATAAAGTTCTACATAAACAAAAAAAAAAAAGAGAGAACTACGACACTTTAAGAAAAGAAATAGCTGAAGATGTTAACAGATGGAAAAACATACTATGCTCATGGCTGGAAAGAATCAACATTGTTAAAATGTCTATACTACCCAAAGCAATATATAATTTTAATGCAATTCCTATTAAAGCTCCATTGTTATATTTTAAAGATCTTGAAAAAATAATACTTTGTTTTATATGGAATCAGAAAAAACCTCAAATAACAAAAACATTACTCAGCAATAAAAACACAGCAGGAGGATCACACTACCAGACCTAAGACTGCACTATAAATCGATAGTGATCAAAACAGCATGATATTGGCACAAAAACAGAGAAGTAGCTGTCTGGAACAGAACAGAGAACCAAGAGATAAATCCAGCTACTTACCATTATTTGATCTTTGACAAGCCAATTAAAAACATTCAGGTTGGAAATGATTCCCTATTTAACAAATGGTGCTTGGTAAACTGGCTGGCAACCTGTAGAAGACTGAAATTGGACCCACACCTTTCACCATTAACTAAGATAGACTCTCACTGTATAAAAGATTTAAACTTAAGACATGGAACTATAAAAATACTTGAAGAAAGTGCAGGGAAAACTCTTGAAGGAATCAGCCTGGGTGAATATTTTATGAGGAGGACTCCACAGGCAATTAAAGCAGTATAAAAAATACATTACTGGGACCTGATCAAACTAAAAAGCTTCGGCACAGCCAAGAATATTGTAAGTAAAGCAAGCAGACAGCCCTCAAAATGGGAGAAAATATTTGTAGGTTATACCTCCGATAAAGGTCTAATAACCAGAATCCCCAGAGAATTCAAATGTATTAGCAAGAAAAGAACACATGGTCCCATCTCAGGGTGGGCAAGGGACTTGAAGAGAAACTTCTCTAAAGAAGACAGATGCACAATCTACAAACAGATGGAAAAAAGGTCATCATCCTTAATCATCAGAGAAATGCAAATCAAAACTATTTTGAGATATCACCTAACCCCAGTAAGAGTAGCCCACAAAACAAAATCCCAAAACCAGAGATGTTGGCGTGGATGTGGAGAAAAGGGCACACTTCTACACTGCTGATGGGAATGCCCACTAATACATTCCTTCTGGAAGGATGTTTGGAGAATACTTAGAGACCTAAAAATAGACCTGCCATTTGATCCTATAATTCCCTTACTAGGTTTATACCCAGAAGACCAAAAATCACAATATAACAAAGACATCTGTACCAGAATGTTTATTGCAGCCCAATTTATAATTGCTAAGTCCTGGAAGAAGCCCAAGTGCCCATCGACCCACGAATGGACTAGCAAATTGTGGTACATGTATACCATGGAATATTATGCAGCCTTAAAGAAAGATGGAGACTTTACCTCTTTCATGTTTACATGGATGGAGCTGGAACATATTCTTCTTAGCAAACTATCTTAGAAATGGAAGAGAAAGTATCCAATGTACTCAGCCCTAATATGAAGCTAAATTACAGCTTTCACTTGAAGGCTATAACCCAACTATAGCACAAGACTATGAGGAAAGGGCCAAGGAAGAGAAAGGGAGGGGGGAGGTTAAGGTGGAGGGAAGGTAATGGGTGGGGCCACACCTACGGTGCATCTTAGAATGGGTACAGGTGAAACTTACTAAAGGCAGAATACAAATGTCTACATACAGTAAACAAGAAAATGCCATGAAGGTTACATTGAACAGTTTGATGAGAGTATCTCAGATTGTATATGAAACCAGTACATTGTACCCCTTTATTGCACTAATGTACACAGCTGTGATTTAACAATAAAAAAAATAATAATAAAGGAAAAAAAAGAAATAGGACGTTTTTCACTTGGACTGGTTTCTTTAAAAATAAGTAACATACGATTTAGCCTTAAATGAAAGTATATTTAATTGCTTAGATAATGGGAGTAATTTTAACAGTGATACATAAAATAAATGATACTGGGACAGATCATAATTTTTTTAAAGAAAACCAGCATAGTTTATGACAGTCACTGCCTCTATGATAACTCTATGAGCTAAAAACTCTACCTAAACTCTTTAAATCAGCTGAATTCAGTACCCTACAAGAAAGCAATGCTAAAGAAAGTATTAAGCTATTTCTAACTTGTATACCACACCATTTCCACCCTGACCCAACAATGTTGTGGTGTAAGTTATAACACTGCTTCAATTAGGTCCTACAATTAGAGTCACTACCATGACTTCCTACCAGGTCTTCAGAACTTTTTTGATCTGCTGCCTCACTTTTTCTATCTCCATTCCCCAATGTAAATCTACGTCCTACTATACATATAAGATTTAATGACAACTGTATATTCCAAGGCATTCCATTCTATAGAGGTTTGAAGCAGTATGTGCTACTGATAGCTTGTCTGCCAGAGCAATTTAGAATTATAGACTGTTTTCCTGCCAAAGCAGAAATATGGTTAAGAGGTGAGGGACCAGAACAGAGCAGCATGAAAAGGTCAGTATTCTGAAATCTCTAACACCAACTTAAAAGAGTTAAAAGTATATTTAGTTTTATATTTAAAATATTTCCTGATTTATAAGCACAAAAATGTTTTTAATTAGGGGAAAGAAAAGCAAATCTCACTGAAGAGGCAAATATAAAACAGCTTAATCTATCTATGTATTTCCCTTACATAAGATATATAAAGGAAAATGACTGTTTCTGTTACAAGAAATTTAGGACTATTTTAAGATTTCAAGAATTCTACATCAAAAACTGAACTTAAATTTCCGAGTCAGTGAGTGATTCTTATCCTTTTTTTGGAAAGACCTATTTTTTTGAGCACAAAACGTGTAGGCCCTTTGCCCTGAATATATATTTACCCCCTAAAATCTGCAGTATTACTTCAAAATATTCACAGAACTTCTCCTAATCGTGGATCTTTGTTGTAAGAAATTACCTCTTCAGTAGCTCCCATAGCTCAGTTGGTAGGTTGCTAGCCACATACACCGAGGCTGGTGGGTTCGAACCCAGCCTGGGCTTCCTAAACAACAATGACAACTGCACAAAAAAAAAAATAAAAAATAGACAGGCATTGTGGCAGGTTCCTGTAGTCCCAGTTACGTGGGAGGCTGAGGCCAGAGAATCGCTTAAGCCCAAGAGTCTCAGGTTGCTGTGAGCTGTGATGCCACAGCACTCTACCCAGGGAGACAGCCTGAGACTCAAAAAAAAAATTAATAAATAAAATAATTCCTAACAGATTTTAAGCTGCATTCAAGAGAAAGTCTTCTTCAGATATGTGCTTAGAATTGGGAACTAGGACAGCACCCATGGCTTAGTGAGTAGGGCACTGGCCCCATACACGAAGGGTGGAGGTTCAAACCCAGCCCTGGCCAAACTGCAACAACAAAAAAAATAGCTGGGTGTTGTGGTAGGCATCTGTAGTTCCAGCTACTCGGGAGGCTGAGGCAAGAGAATCGCCCAAGCTCAAGAGCTGGAGGTTGCTGTGAGCTGTGATGCCAGAGTACTCTACCAAGGGCAACAAAGTAAGACTCTGACTCAAAAAAAAAAAGAATTGGACACTAAAACCTCAAATCAAAGAACCAATGATCTCACAATTTAAAGTCCATATAACTTCCAGAATTAGTTTCTAAGAAAATTTGTAAAACATCAGTTCCCACCTTCAAAATTCATTTACATCGTAAGTCCCTCATCCTAGTAATTCTAGCCCTTCTTAACTGCTACCCTTCTCTTCTCCCAGTTCATCCTCTATGACAGACCATTCTCCTGTCATTGGCATTGAGATGATTCTCATTCTCATTTAATAAATATGTGCTGACCATCCACAATGTGATGGAATAGAGAAAAAGACAGACATGATCCACGTCTTCACAGGGCTTATCATGTTGTTCCCTTCTATATCAACTAAAAAGCAATTTGATCATTAAAAAATACTATTACCACCCTCTTATACATATATATTTTGTACCCTGAGTGTAAAACCTTAATAAGACAAACTATAGTATTGTCTTTGTTGATACCTTCTGACATACCTGCCTCAACAAAACAAAATGCAGTGCTAGGCGCAGAACATTCCTTTAACAATGGCTAATTATGAGGTGTTTAAAACTTTATTATATACATAATACTTGTGCATTACGGCAAAACTGGAATATTCAGAAATTAAAAGACAAAATATTCTAATTACTTTCGAATTCAAAAAACCCATCACTTTTTTTTTTTTTTTTTTTTTTTTGAGACAGTCTTCTTAGGTCTCCCTCGGTAGAGTGCCCTGGTGTCACAGCTCCAGTAACCTCTAACTTGTGGCCTTAAGCGATTCTCTTGCCTTAGCCTTCCAAGTAGCTGGGACTACAAGTGCCCGCCACAACGCCGGCTATTTTGTTTTTGTAGTTGTCATTGTTGTTTGGCAGGCCCAGGCCAGGTCTGAACCCACCAGCTCCGATGTATGTGGCTCGCGCCCTAGCCACCATCACATTTTCAGACTGGATAATTCAAGATATCTCAGTTTGTATAAAAACTCATAATCATAATAATTTATGTATTGTTCCCTAAAAGTTTTAAATTTGCTCATGATTTAATCCTTTCTTCTCTTAATCACCTTTGAAGATTTAGTTTGGAAAGGACCCAAGTAAACACCACTCACTAGGTATGTGTAACTTTAAATGATTTAACTGGAATCTCATCTGCAAAACAGGAATAAGGTAAACTTTACAAAGATAACTGCAAGGAGCCAATGAAAATTTATGTGGAAAAACTATTAGCCACTACAGAGTATTTGTAATTATGCCTCTACCATCTATTAGGACTTCATAATGACTAACTCAAAGTGTGAGACTACATGTTTCCTTCTATGCTCAAAGGATTTTCAGTGTTTTCTGCTGCCTCCTCGCTAATATCTAAGTATACAACAAAAGCAATAGGCAGGGGAAACTCTTGGAGTGTAAGTGTGAATGGAATTATGAAAGAATTTAAAAGAACGATCACCCCAGTAAGGTAGAACATGGAGAGAGTCAAATCCTTTGAGGGTTTGTGAAGGAGCAATGGTGCCATAAAAGTTGTCATTCAATAGAAAAAGGCAAGAAAAAATATTTGCAACATGCAAAGATTAATAATCACTAAGGATTATGCAAAAAGAAGCTGGAGCATTAAATTTATGTTTTTTTAACTTATGTTTTTTTATTGTAACAACAGCATAATTAATTTTGCAATGTAAAAACCATAAAATATTATTTGTTCAAATTCTTGATTGCTACTTTTAGATATTTTGAGTAAGAAGGAATAAAGAGAAAAAAAGACCAAAGGATATGAAGTATCAATTCATAGAAGAGAAAATGCAAATAATTATTTCCCCATATATTAGCAAATGACTCAAATCCCTAAAGCTACAGTCAAATACCTTCATATGATGATTAAAAGTAAAAGCCCTAAAATGTGAAATAAAAACGGCAAAATTTAAATTTAATTAACACAAACATGTAAGTTTATAAGTATCTATGTAAGCACAGATCTATTTCGACTGGGGGTTTGTGAAGCACTAAAACATTAAGACCTGAAAGAGGAGGAGTAGGAGGAGTCATGGGGGAGAAAACAATAACAAAAGAAAGGAAGAATGATGAGTAAGACAATTTGCTGTCAATAATTCTTGTTTACTTTCAATAACATGAGGACAAATATAATAGAAACATGATAAAGAGGTATTTTTTTGCTCCTGTTCAACTGCAGTTTAAAGAACACTCTTCTTCATTCTTGAGGTTTTCAGGGTTTTGTTTTTTTTTGAGACAGAGTCTCACTATGTCACCTACAGTAGAGTACCATTGCGTCACAGCTCACAGCAACCTCAAACTCTTGGGTTTAAGCAATTCTCTTGCCTCAGCCCCCAAAGTAGCTGGTACTACAGGTGCATGCCACAATGCCCGGCTACCTTCTTGAGATGTTTTCATAAATACTGGAAGACAAGGATAATTTCTGAAGGCTGAACTACTGGGTTGATCTTGAGAAAAAATTTCTGAACATAATCAACTTAATGTTTATATAATATATAAATTTAAAATTAGTTCTTGAATAAGGTCTAGCATTGGAAATATTCTGATGACAATTTTTAAAGTATTTTCTTAACTAGATATGTAACACGCTCTTATCATGTATTAAAATGATATGCATTAAAGTATCTAACAGTACCTAGTGTACAGAAGCTCAACTAAAGTTCTCTTCCTTGATCACCAAGTCACTTCCAAGTAATGAAAATTAAATTCTGATAGAAAGGATTTATTCTAAATTAAAGGTTGCAAGATGTAAGTATAGAACACTGGAATTCAAATCAAAGTTCTATTATTAATTCTAGAAAATACTCTGTGAAATTTTAACTTCCTCATGTCACTGTCTTTACCATCATTCCCCATTCTACTAATTAGTAAGGCTGTATGAAGAAGGTTTTTAATGTTTACTTCTACCTTACGTGGTTACAGAAGAGGTAAACAGAACAGAAATATAGTTGTGTACTAATATTTGTCATATTTTCCTTAATTATGGACTAAATACAAAGCAATAACCAGAAAGGTAAACTACTACATAATGTGAAACAATTTTAATGCAATAAATAGATGTTAAAGAATTGGCCAAAGAAAACACAAGTTTTAGAATTTTTACAAGCCAAAGACAAAAAAGTGACTTCTACCCTGTAAGTTTGCAGCTTCATCATTTACCTCCTTTATGTGCCTCAATTGGGAAGCATTTCCATGTTTAAACTAAATTTTCTAAGAATTTCAGTTTGAATTCAAATTTCTTAGAATTTTAGAGGGTGTCACTAATCAGAAAAGCTGGTCTTGGATGCTATTTTCTAACCTGAACAAACTCAAACTTTCTATTGCTGGGATCTATTCCTTTGTCAAGTCCTAAATCACTTTGGTTAGTTATCTTTTTTCTTTAGCCCCTATAATTTAAGTATGTATCTTTATTATTTATTTATTTATTTATTTGCAGTTTTTGGCAAGGCTGGGTTTGAACCCACCACCTACGACATATGGGGCCGGCGCCCTACTCCTTTGAGCCACAGGCACCGCCCTAAGTATGTCTCTTTAGAACAACGACATGAACATCAAAGTGAAGTTATGTTAGCATAGCCTCTTATAATATTAACAACTATAGCTCTTTAGCTGCTGAGAATAATTTGCTTTTAATGATATAAAAACAACAATAACACAACAAATATATAAGCATCTCATAAAAAGGCTTGCTGGTTTATCTTCCATGACTCTCGTAAGGTCTTTTCCTTTTTCTTTCTTTGACCACCCATATGAAATAGAATAGCTGGCCTGCAAATATTTTCATGAAGTCTGAAATTTAAGAAACACTGCCTTAAAACTCTTTAAAACCCGCTGTTTACCTTAACACAGCAGTGGTTAAGAAGAGAAATGACATCTGTTATTTATTTAGCTGTATGAATATGTTGATATCTACACATACATAAGCCTATGTCTCCTATGTTCAAAGCCTATGTCTCCTTTGCCATGTTAGAATAATTCGATTCATTTTACAGGATTAAAAAAAATTATCTAAAATAGTTCATTTAAAACAGAGTACTGCATATTCTAAGTACTCAGAAAGTATCTATGATTATCATGACCTTTGTTTTTAACGATAAACTCTGACAATCTATACAATACTACAATATTGATATATTGGTTTCTAGTATTATCAATTTAAAGCCATAAAAGATTTTAAAACAGCAAAAGCAAACACAACCCCTATTTTACATTTCTATATATTTTAGATCTACCAGATGACCTAAATATGAACTATTCAAAGCTAACTTTATAAAGGAAATTACCTCCTGCTATTGCCATATCTGGAAACTAGCAAGAGACAAATTAACATTGCTACCAAGGTACTTTCACTATTACTTTCAAAAAAGCCACTGTCTGTTAAAGAAGAAGATTATGCATAAGTATATACTAGAATGTTTTCAAATGCTAGATGAAGAAATTTCATATTCTCCATGGGAAGTCAGACTCTAACTGCAAATTTAAAATGTTCATAAGCAGCTTTACTCAAATTAGAACTAAGTAGGGATCAGAAAATGTATCTATAGGGAGTTATCTGCTAAAATAGCAGATGCTGAAAACAATAAAGCTAGGGCTAAGCAAAAACTTAGGAATCTATACACCTTGTTATAAGAATTGAATTTTTAAAATATCACTACTTTTTAATCTACATAAAAGTTTACAGTTTACAGTGTGATTTCTCATTTGTTCCAACCAACAACACTATAAATTATGTAGGAAAATTACTTTTGTCGATAAAGGCAGCAAGGTTCTGAAAGTTAAGTGTTATGTCAAAAACTACTGTTAGGAAGTGACAAATCAAGAATTTAAAACCTGGCCTTCTCACTTATACTGATATTTCAGGGTTCCTTCCACAACTCCATAAAGCTACTTCTAAGGAAAGGGACAAATAAGCATCTTCCCAAAAAGAAATCGCTACGCTAAACTACAGACTGCTTTAGCTATATACTAGCTGTAAGTGATTTCACCTTATCAGGCCTTTATTTTCTCATCTGTAAAATGAGGGAAATGGATTAGCAAACAAGAGGCCCCTTTCAGCCTAAGGAGAAATCTACAAGATTGCACCCATTACAGCACACGGGCTACTTTGCGTGTTACTGTTAGCAACAAATTCAAAGTCAGACAATATGTTAGTAGCTCTCCTAAGCAACCTACTGTAATTAATTATCAAATAAATTCTTCATGCCTGACAGATGTTACCTCAATATCATTAAGTTTATACACAGAAAACAGTCTAAACCTCATAGGGACTATAATGGAAATGACTAATCTCACTAACCATTCTTTTTAGTTTGAAAAAGTGCTCTTAAAACATAACAGTTTAAAGAAAATTTATGGGTCAACTAATACCAAGAAAACAAATATTTTTACAATTATTCTTCACAATGTGTTCCAACAAAGGGTTTTCCAAATATCTCAACTACCAGTTCTCCAATCTACCTCAGAAGAATGTTACGTTTCTGGCCTATTTCTACAGAAAAATGGGTAACATCAACAACTTAATAAAAACATCTTCCTTTCAAATTCGTTCAAGTTGGACACGGCTCCAAAGAAACTGAGGCTTTTTTCCTCAGATAATAAAGAACCAATACCAGAGACTGCATAATATATTTTTAGCTACCAAGTTCTTTCCCCATTTAAAGATTTTTGCTCTCTTTACTTGTGCTCAAATATTCTTCATGGAATAGCGCGTGTATGGAATACACCAGATATTTCTCCTTTCCCAGCTTTGCTTAGTTCATTAAACTAGTCAAAACTAGTTTTTTAACCAACAAAAACTAATTCTTAACAACTACTATAAAAACTATATGGGATAGAGAATATTAAAGGTATCCTGTAGTTTAATTTTCATTCCATGAATACACTCAACATTCTGGTTTTCCTTCGTCTTAACATCTTGCCTGTCTCTAAAATAGAACATGTAACTTGAAATGGTTAAGCCTGACCTAAGTCAAGCTGCCGGTAGAGCTTTAGAAATTTTGTCAGTGCTTGCATCAACTATACAAGATCCTTAGGAGGTAAAACCTTTCCTACCCTGTCTCTAATCTCCCAGGAAACATTTATAATCTTTAAATGTTTTTGCTTTTAACCCAAATTAAAGATTTTTCTCAACAAAGTTAATATAAGGATTTCATTTTAGACAGTCGACACTATCTCATTTTGCCTTTATGTCATTTGGCACCAATAGAGTACATGCTTTCCTAGTTCTCAGCTAATCTCCAGGAAAACCTTTGTATGATTTGAGAAACTGAAACAGATCGGTGCCCAAGATTTTTAACGGCCTACTTGAGTAGGTTTTAAATAAGCAGTTAATTTACCTTAAAAGACCTGTTTCACTCATTAGCCTTCCTTCATAATTTAAAATAAAAAAGGAATACAGACTGAGAAAACATGTTCGTTCCAACTTCAATATTAGAGATAATCCCAAAGAGTTACATATCACTGGATCTACAAAACGTTTCACTCCAGTTAGCAGTTAAGCCTCCATTGCTCAGTGGAAATTACAAACCTGGTGACTACACTGCTTTAACTGTTTCCTACGATTTCGACTAGTGCAATATTGTTAACTTCCCATCCTAAACAGTTTCCTACTGTTATTATTAAAACAGCTGTCAGCTGCTGGGCTTCTGTAAACTCTTTGTACAAATTCAACACTTTGGGATCCTCAAGGATGGGTCACATCACTCCTCAAAATGAGATCTAAGACCCTGACGCGCTCTGAGGGTCTCCGATCATCACTTGCAGGGGCACGAGAAAAACCACGCCAGAGCTGATTACCCAAGGCAGCAATGTTAGCTCACACTGGCATTTAAGGCAGCACGGCCGTTCTCCTTTTGAGGTGAGACTACTAAAGAAACAATCTCTTCTTGCTTTCATAAGCCTCTCCCTGGACCCCTCTGACACTCCCTACCCAAGCAGCTGCAGCTGAGTCTCCGGTGTCCTCGCCTGCACCTAGACTGGCAGTGGGAGCGCGCCCCCGCCCCAGGCCTCCCGGGTCAGACCACAGCACGCCATCGGCGAACTCTCGGGCCACGCACGCACGCACGCACGCACACGTTCCTCCCGCTGCGCCATGTTCCGGGAGGCGGCAGCAGCCCAGGCCCAGGAGCGGCGGCAAGGGGCGCTCGTGCCCTGCCCCGCGCCCCCGCCCAGCTGGTGGCTCCCACCTGAGCCGTGGCTCCTCGGATGCCGGGAAGCGTCGGGGGCCACTAAAGGCCCGTCACTGTCAGGCTGGCGGCGCCTCCCAGGAGGCTGGCCTGACTGGCGCGTCCAGGGCCGGCGGCATGGCTAAGGCGCGTCCCCTACCTTGCTCTGGGGAGCAGCGCAGAACTGTGGGGGTCTCCTCTGGTACCGGCTCCGGGGACAGGCTGGAAACCGCGCCCCGCCTTCCTCCTCTCTGGTCACCACGCTCCCCTTGGCGGCAGGGACCCAAGGCACGGCCAACTGAGAAGGGTTCACCCCCTGAAGGAGGCCTCAGCTAACCCGTTGCTGTCGTCATCTTCCTCGCTGCTGCAACCGCCACTAACACGGAAGTGGCCTGGCTTAAAAACATCTCAGTCTCGGTCTGCCCCTCAACACAGCCTCCTCGCTCCCAGGACAGCGCTGCCCGGCTATTGGCTGTCCCGCGGCACGTGACTCCTGCAGACACGTGAGTCTCCCGGCACGGGACCAGCTGCAGGACCTCCCCGCACCCCACCACCACCCACCCCTCCAGCTGCTCTAAGGAGAAGCATCTTGAGCAGTAGGACTGGGGAGGAGGAAGTACCAAGTGGGGGGTGGCAGGGGGGGTGTGAACCAGAACTCCTCCCTTGGCACTGCTCAGTCTCCCCGCCCCACCCGGCTGACACCGCCTCTTCTCAGTGTCTGGCGAGGCAGGGTGGCAGCGTGCTCCTCCCCTCCGCAGTGCGCCTGCCTCCAGAAGCAGCCTGCACGGGTGCCTGGAACAAATCTTCTCAGGCGCCAGGTGGGGCCGGGTACCTGCCCTGAACTTGCAGTCACGTGCACCTGTACATTGCAGCACACCTCTCAGTAACATCTTCTGATGGCCTTTTTGAAAGAGAAATTTCAGTGTGATTTTCCAGATGTGGTATACTGAGCGTTTAAGAGGGAACTGTCCAGGTACACTGAAAGCTGCATAAGGAAAACCTACTAATACCAGCTTAGCATTGCAATACCTGCCCTGACTTCTGCTAGTAGGTGAGTTTTATTTACATAGAGATTAATCTACAATTGTTTGTACATACCTTAACCTAGTTAAACACCCAAGGAGTTACATACTCGGCGGGAAATCCTTATCTCCATGTCATCTGTGGCCTCTAAAAACTCCTGTAGCATCTGTTTGTGACTTAATACCTGCAGTTACAAATTTTTATTAGTGACTATCCTTTATGTCACTAATAAACTGAAGGGTTCAGATGTGATACAGCAGATGAGGTGACATTAAGACTACTCAGGGAAGGTCAAGGCCCAACAAATTACTATATAGAGCATAAACCTACATTAAAGATCAAGAGTTTTTCCTTTTCTAGGTTCTTGATTTATCCCAAATATAAAACATTATGTTCACAAAATGTCAACAGCATACCTAGAAGTGGAATAGTGTTACATTTTAATTTGGGTACTTACGTAGTGAAAAAAATGCCTAGAAAAAAGCTAAGAGAGCTATATGATGGAAAGAATTTTCATTGTGCTACCCTTACTGCCACTTGGAAAATTGCTATAATGCTACCTTATCTCAAGTAAAAAATCCCTAAAGGTAGGTTCTTAAACACATACTTAAAAATAATCATCATGGGTGGTGCCTGTGGGTCAGAGGAGTAGGGTGCCTGCCCCATATGCCAGAGATGGCGGGTTAAAACCCAGCCCTGGCCAAAAACTGCAAAAAAAAAGATCATTTTTTTTAGGCATCATAATGACTGTCTCAAGAGCAAGGCCCCAAACTGGACTCAGAAATTTTTAAACAATTTGATTAAAGTTGTTCATGCATTAAAACTATTTTTTCTCATTTGCAAAACTAAAATAAGCTAAAGCTAGTTTCTTGAACTAGTAATACATAAAGGTTGTATCATTTCCTCTATATTGTAATATCTATTCTATACAATGTTTTACATATACACTGATCTTTCCAACTCATGATTATACTTCCAATTTCCTCACTCAATTATTTTTTATATACTTGCAGTGTCAGAATAGCCAAGGATAATGTCAAAAATGTTTTGTACCTTTCTTTTTTTTCTTTTCTTTTTTTTGTAGAGACAGAGTCTCACTTTATGGCCCTCGGTAGAGTACCGTGGCCTCACACAGCTCACAGCAACCTCCAACTCCTGGGCTTAAGTGATTCTCTTGCCTCAGCCTCCCGAGTAGCTGGGACTACAGGCGCCCGCCACAGTGCCCGGCTATTTTTTGGTTGCAGTTTGGCCGGGGCCAGGTTTGAACCCGCCACCCTCGGTATATGGGGCCGGTGCCTTACCGACTGAGCCACAGAATGATAGTGATTCTACAGACAACTACCTTAGCCTTCTTATACCTTCAGTGTGCTTGAGGTGTCACTTCACAGTTGGAAATACAATAAGTATTACATGCTGTAAATATAAAAATATTTAAAAAGATTACTGACATAAGTGTATATAAAGGGCATGTTAACTTAGAATGTGGCTGTGGCTAAAGATGTGAAAGCAAAATACATCTGAAATTTGATGGAATTTTTATTTCACAGTAATCCAATATTATTCATAAAAGGCAGTTGAAAATGGATGACATTGGAATAACTGTTAACTAGATTGTATAATAATGTCTTCATAGTTAGCTATAAATAGCAGAAGACTTTAAAATGGTGCTCTGTCGTTTTGACATAAGGATAGCTACAAGTTGGGTCCAGGTTACCACAAGATGTGCACAGCATAGAATTAACAAATAATATAAAAAGTTTATATAGATAGGAAGTTCATATTTTATTTCTCTAGAGACATATTTACAGGTAAATGAAAGTTAAAGGTCTGCTTGCACAACAAAGCCAGGTCCTTTGGATGGTTCAGTCAAAGAGGTAAGACCTCCAGCTGGCTCACAGGAGAAGCGCCCACTCCTAAAATAAAAGCAAGGAATATTAAGTTAATGATTAACATTTGTACATTTTTACTTAAAAAAATTATAATTATTATTTCATAACAGTCCAGTTAAGTAACTATTTGTCCTTCAAGAACTAGCATGTTTTATTTAATTCAAACATATTAACTGCTGCAAAATTTTCTATTCCTAAAGTTAAATATGAAGACATGTCAAAACTCGTAAGTATGAAATATAAAAGTAGCACTAATATTAGTTCCCATTTATTGAGCAAAGTACATACATTAGCTCATTTAATTTTTACAACAATGCCGGGCAGTGCCTGTAGCTCAGTGAGTAGTGTGCCGGCCCCATATACCAAGGGTGGTGGGTTCAAACTAGGCCCTGGCCAAACTGCAACAAAAAAATAGCCAGAGTTGTGGTGGGCACCAGTGGTCCCAGCTACTTGGAAGGCTGAGGCAGGAGAATTGCCTAAGCCCAAGAGCTGGAGGTTGCTGTGAGCTGTGACACCACAGCACTCTACCCAGGGCAACAAAGTAAAACTCTGTCTCTTAAAAAAAAAAAAAAAAAAACAATGCCATGAGACAAGTGATACTGGCTTTATTTTTAAGCTACAGAAAGCAAGGTTTGGAGAATTCAGCATCTGCCAAAGATCAGAGTAAAAAACTAAGGTGAAAATAAAACCCAACCTGAGAGAACATTTTTTAAAAACCTGTTTTAATAAACCACAGCATTACATTTTTTCTTTCTATACTTGAAGTTTATTTAGATTGAGATCCACTATCACAGTGAATAGAAGAAACATGTACATTTATACTCTGGAAATAACAGAAACTGGATTCCTTAACAAATAAGATTTGGGAGAATATCCCTTAGAAGTAGTGAAATAATAATCTATTTATGTTTTTTTAAGGCTATACAAGTAGTAGCAATTTTTTGAAAAATGATTTCAGACCAGGGAGGCCACCACAAACATAAATAGAAGAAAATAAGAACAGGCTCTGATGGAAGAATTTGTGAAGAGAGGCAGAGCAGAGGTAGAAGAACCTGGCTGGCTTTTTTTCATCCCTACACACATTTTCTGGGGTAATTGCTCACCTCTGCCCTGGCTGACCTCTGTTGCTAGAGCCTAGCTCAGCACCTAATCCATATCACTTAACCCTTCCCCCACTATTCCCTGGCTCTGCTAACTTACTTTGTTCCTTCTTTAGATTTTAGCTAAAGAATTTGTTATTTATATGTTTTCAACCCCCTCTG
This sequence comes from Nycticebus coucang, assembly GCF_027406575.1. Classification (NCBI taxonomy): domain Eukaryota; kingdom Metazoa; phylum Chordata; class Mammalia; order Primates; family Lorisidae; genus Nycticebus; species Nycticebus coucang. The sequence goes on along the minus strand of NW_026515590.1, from coordinate 326,216 downwards.
GCTTTGCCCTTCACATTTTATTATCAATCCTATAAGTCTATTAATTAGAGCCCCAGGAAATCACTTTCTGTTGAAGGTGACAGGAAAATGACACCAGATAGTCATCTGTAAGATCTTGCAAGTTATCACAGTAATACAAATAACTGTAATATATTGTAATGAACAATGCTACATAGGTCTTTTTGTTCACTATAGAAACAGATCAAATAGCAGTCATTATGTACTATCTGTCAGAGTTAATGTTGTAGGGTAAGTGGCAAAATGATACTTAGCTAAGAAAAAAAAAGACAGTATTTGACTTTGTATTTTTTTTTTCCAAGATGGAGTCTCACTTTTGTCACCTTGTAGAGAGCTGTGGCATCATAGCTCACAGCAACCTCAAACTCTTGGGCTCAAGCAATCCTCTTGCCTCAGCCTCCAGAGTAGGTGGAACTACAAGTGCCTGCCACAACACCTGGGTAATTTTTCTATTTTTAGTAGAGACAGGGTCTTGCTGTTGCTCAGACTGGTCTCTAATTCCTGAGGTCAGGCAATCTACCTGCCTTAGCCTCCCAGCGGGCTAGGATGACATGCATAAACCACTACACCCAAACTGTACTTTTGTATTAACTGGGTACAACTGCTTTTCTTTAACTGCTAATGAAATTAATTTATTTTGGAGGACCTTTCAGCTACCTCTTCCTTCAAACTGCTCTGTCTACAACTTTTCTCTTGATCAATTATCAAAATGGAATGTGACTTAAATGTTTCCTTTTCGAAGTCTCTTAAAAGCTGAGCATTTAGTATCTTAAAGCTTCTCATCAGTTTGAATGAATATGGATCTTTTTAAATTAATAAGCTCCTTAATATTAAAACCTTCTTTACCAATTTAGGAAGACTATAATAACTAAAGTTTGGGGAACAATAAATAACATTAATCATATATACTAAATGAGTTTTCACAGGATTATGGCATTTTACATATGGTAGTAATTTTAAGAATGATCTGGCCCAGAGTTTCCTAAAATTTGTTGCATGAAATTAAAATCCCATGACATACTTTATTATTGTTTTAGAGACAGGGTCTGGTTCTGCCACCCAGGCTGCAGTACAGTGGCAAAATGATAGATTACTATAGCCTTGAACTCCTAGGCTCTCGGCTCTAGGGATCCTTCTGCCTCAGCCTCTCCAGTAGCTGGAACTATAAGCATGTGTACCACACCCAGCCTATGGCATACTTCAGGAAAAAAGGGGTTCTAGTGGTCCACAATGGCTGCAAACCTTCTCCTTTCCCTGCCACTCACACAATGCAAATTTAAAAATTATAAAGACTATAAAATCTGTCAGTTAAGCCTGTAATTTTGTTTAACCTGTTACAAATGTAATTCTCCCCTAGCCCCATCTGTAAATATGTCTCAGAACACACAAGAGGCAGTGACTTAGCCCTCTGTATTCACCTGACAGCCATAATTTACATGAGGGTTTTTCACTTAATGAACAAAAAATGAATTTCCATGATAATCTCATGTTTAAAATGCCATCTAATATTTTACCTTGTCTTCATTAAAATTCAAAAAGTAAATTTTTTTAGCATATAGCAACACTGTATATATATGTATCATTTTAATTCATCTGCACTCTAGAAAACTTGGCCTTCCTGTAAACTTTTATGGCTTAAAGGTAAAGTATTTTATGGAGGTTTAGTGCTTATCTGTTTATTATTGCTGAGATATAGTATAGTTGCCCCTACCATTACCCCTACTTTTGGTGTTAAAAAAACACAAAAGTGACTATCGTCTAGAGTCATCTCTCAATAACCACACTGGTACTATAGCCTAACTATATGTTTTTTACTTCTCAGATATTGCCTGAACCCTGCAGAACTGTGCAAAATTTAAGATCTTTATAAAACTAAATATGAAGAATTCAAATTGTATTTAAAAGTAGTTATAAACTAATTCTTCTATAACAAAAAGAACTTCTATTAATTAGTAATTTAAGCCAGGTTTAGAAGTTATTTTTCTTTAACCAAGTTTTTATTTTTTAATTTATATATAAAATAAAAATATTTATTTTTCTTTAAATTAACCAAAAATAAGAACAATCATAGCATACAAATATTTTCTAATGTCAAAATTAAGAATGCATATAGTGGACTCTTGAAAAACACAGGTGTGTGTATTGCATGTGTTCACTTATATTCTGATTGTGTTTAGCTTCTGCCACCTCTGAGACAGCAAGACCAACATTTCTTCTTCTTCCTCCTCAGCCTACTCAAAGTGAAGATGACAAGGAGATGTCAGAAGACACTCAAAAAAGGTGAAATAGGGCAGTGTCTGTGGCTCAGTGAGTAGTGCGCCGGCCCCATATACAGAGGGTGGTGGGTTCAAACCCAGCCCCTGCCAAACTGCAACAACAACAACAAAAATAGCCGAGGGTCGTGGTGGGCGCCTGTAGTCTCAGGTACTCGGGAGGCTGAGGTAAGAGAATCGCCTAAGCCCACCAGCTGGAGGTTGCTGTGAGCTATGACACCACTGCACTCTACTCAGGGGGACAAAGTAAGAGTCTGTCTCTAAAAAAAAAAAATGTGAAATAACTGTAGACAAAGCAACTATCTGTCTATTTGTGTGACAGGAGACTAATATTCGATTCATGTTGTGAATTAAAGTACAAGATTCTAAACGACAAAATTATGACTATAGAATTATAAACATCAACATCTAATCAGAAAAAGGGAGCCATCTAAAGAAACCAAATAGATTACATGAGGAAATCTTCACTTGAGAAGTTGAAAGAAGTTACCGGTTTGAGCACAAACATAAGAACAGCATAAACTTATTTAAAAACATCTAAATCCTAAAAAGGAGTTAAAGCTTGTGGAAAACACTATAAGATAGGGTCTTTTCTGGGTCAGGATATCTATATTTGAAGCAAGATGGCTAAGGGATAGGACCATTAGCTAAGAAAGATACTGTAATGTTAACCAACAAAAGATTTTACTTCAGTTGCCTCTTTATTATAAAGGAGAATGATTTTTCACAATGGAAATTTTTTATCTCCTTAAAAACAAACAAGTGTACCCCGAAAAGTGAGGAACTAGGAAGAGAATGCCAAAACTCTTTAAGTAAATCTATAGGCACAGGGTGTTGAAAGTGGTATACGCAGAGAACCTCTATAAGTTGACCATGCTAGGGACTGTAACAAACCGGTCAACACACAGACGTGGTAAACACAAGGAACTGGGCCAACTGCACTGATGCACACAGGTGGTGGGTGTCAAATGAGGTCAGCCTGGGCGTGGTGGGTCAACCCTGTAACCTCAGCACTCTGAGAAGCCGAAGCAGGTGGATTACTTGAGCTCAAGAGTTCAAAACCAGCCTGAGCAAAAGCGAGACCCTGTGTCTGCTAAAAATAGAAAAATCTAGCCAGGTGTTATGGTGAACATCCGTAGTCCTTAGCGACTCAGGAGGCCGAGGTGAGAGGATTACTTGAGACCAAGAGTGTGAGGTTGCTGTGAGCTATGATGCCACAGCATTCTGCCCAGTCACAGAGTAAGACTCTGCCTCAAAATAAAAAAAAAAATTAAAAAGAAAGAAAGAAAATAGAAAAGAAAAAAGAAAATTAGGTCAATTTAAGGAAGTGATCACTATAGTCAATGAAGGTCCCACCATATCTGCTTCTTAGAAAAGAAAGCAACAGTTAACAAAGACCAGCTAAGTTAGTATTTACAAAACTCAGTTATCTTGAATTGATCTCATTGTCTCTTTAAGGAAGGTTATTAGTCTGCCGGAAGGATGAGTCAGTACTTCTAGAGAGGAAACTATAGAACCACTTATACTTAGTAATTCAACTTCAAGAATTGTTATTTTTGATAAAATGTAGGAAGAAGTATTTAAAAACAAGAGAATAAAGAGCACATAATAGTTCTTTTGAAATATCAGAATAATACACAGCCATTAAAACCTACCAACATGTTAAAAGAAGAAAAAGTTTATAAGACATTAAGTAGAAAAAATAATTATAGAGGGATTACAACCATAAAAAAGCATGCAAACACTGGGTATTATTAAGAAAGAATTTTGAGTAATTGAACACTTAGATATGAAATAGCAGTAAAAGTTCAGTTCATAATTGAAAGAAAAGTTGATTAGTATGACACGGCTCTAGGATAGGAGCAACCTGGATAAGCAATGGATCAATATAAAAAGATCTAGGCATTCTAGATGACTATTAAATGCAACCAACTGTGTAATATATCTGAAATAAGGGTTGATGTAACTAGGCTGCATTATTACAAATATAATGTCTGGAACAAAGGAGGCAGACCCATAGTCCTCTCTGCTACTAAGTACATATCTCAAATACTATAATAGGTTTAAGTACCACATTAAAGTCACTAGAGCCAACTAGAAAACCCACAGAGGACAGAGACTAAAGTTGTATTACATAAGGAAAAAATGGAAAGAACTGTGAATATTCAATCTAAGAAAAAGATATGTGAAAAAGATAAAATGGCTATTTCAAATAACTGAACAGCTATCATTTGGAAGACATATTAAAACTATCTTGTATTGGCCAAGTGTGGTGGCTCACATCTGTAATCCCAGCACTTTAGGATGCCAAGGAAGGAAGATCACTTGAGGCCAAGAGTTCAAGACCAGCCTCTCTCTATAAAAAATATAAAAATTAGTCGGGCACTATGGTGCATGCCTATAGTCCCAGCTGCTTGGGCGGTTGAAGCAGGAAGATCGCTTGAACCTAGGAGTTTGAGACTACAGAGAGCTATTATTGCACTATTACACTCCAACCTCCGTGAGACCCTGTCTCAAACAAACAAAAAAGATTGTGTTGATACAAAGGGCAGAATTAAATTTTTAGGAGGAAATTAGAGGGTTTTAGGAGTAATTAGTCTTTCAGCCAATCTTCTACCAGCATGAATTTTTAAACAATGGAATAGATTTATCTTTGTAGTAAATTTTCCTATTCTGTAAATACTCAGATACTCAATAGGGTTTTAGGGGGAAAAAAAATCTTATTCTAGATACCATCCAAAGCTCTTGCCAATTCCTATGAACTTAGGCTATAAAATTTTAAAAATTAAGTTTATGTGAAAGATTAGTTTAAGTTAAGCCATTAAAACTTATTATATGTATATGAACAAAAGCATACCTTGGCCCAGGTTTTGGAATTTTGCCAGCCTTAAGCTCATCAATAATATCATCAATATCCTTAGGCGTCAGATCCTCCTAGGAAAAAACAAATTACAACAGTCATGTTCAAATTATTTCATACTGCTTGAGTCTGTAAATCCCTAAAACCAGTTATTTTATTGTCTGTCTGCCTATCAGCTCACAAGATAGTTACCAAGGTAGCAACAACTGAATAATTCCTGTACATAGCATATAGGGCTAAATATAAACTGCAACAAGAGCTGTAGCTGAAGAGGCAATACAGAGTAGTGCTTTGCAGTGAAATACATCTGCATTTAAGTCCTGGCCCCACTACTTACTAGCACTCTTGGACAAATTATTCAGCCTCCCCAAATTTGTTTATCTGTAGACCTACTTCAGTGTGTTTTTGAGGATTAAATGAGAAAATATAGAAGTTAGAACAATGCAAGGTATATGGTCAATAAATGCTATATCCTTGAAAAATGATGGGGTACCAAGAATAATTAGTAACTTGTAAGTAGACTCCTAGTATCTCTCCATAATCTTATCAAAGCTCTTACTACTAACTGAAACGATCTCTATCACTTCAGACAAATCCATCTATATATGGGAACAGGCGATTGCACTAATGTACACAGCTATGATTTAAAAGAAAAATAAATAAATAATAAAAAAATTTAAAAAATAAAAAAATCCATCGATAGGCTGTTGCATTTAGATTTCTAATGCTACTTAACAAAGTCTCGACTAATTCCTATTTAAATCCAGAATCCAAAAATTCAGTGAAAACACGTTTTGGACAAATGAAACACCAAGTAAAACTTGGCTTCAGGATTTCAAAGCCTAGACGAGCAAGGCACAAAGCCCCCAACCAGCCCAAGAGACTCTAACAAGAGACAGTCGAAACCATACAAAGTTAAGATCCCCAAATGCTATATCCTTAATATAAGAGAAAACAGGCGGTGCAGCACAGGGCTCATGCCTGTAATCATAGCACTAGGAGGCTGAGGCAGCCCTGGAGCTCAGGAGCTCAAGACCAGCCTGAGCAAGAGCAAGTCCCTGTCTCTACTAAAAAATAGAAAAATGAGTTGGGCATGGTGGCATGTACCTATAGTCCCAGATATTCAGGAGGCTGCAGCAGGAGACTACTGAGGACTACTTGAGCCCAGGAATTTAAGGCTGCTGTGAGCTAGGCTGAGGCCATGGAACTTTAGCAGGGAGGGCAGAGCAAGACTCTGTCTCAAAAAAAAGGAGCAAATTAGAAATTAAACTATCCCTGAAAGAAAACTGCTAGCCTGGAACTTTCGGACTAGAGGAGAAGAGGAGACATAGGGGACATAGTGAGTGAGGGAGGGGCTTTTCCTAGGCCAGGAGGGACTTCTAGGAGCAAGAGAGGATCCCTTTTTTTCTTTTCCCCCTATACAGGGTCTCATTCTGTTACCTGGGATAGAGTGCAATGGAATCATCACAGCTCTCTGCAATGTCCAATGTCCAGGCTCTAGCTGGGCCACCACTGTACTTGGCTAATTTTTTGAAATTTTTGTAGAAATGGGGGTCTGACTATTGCCCAGACTAGTCTCTAATCCCTGGCCTCAAGTGACCTTTCTGCCTAGGCCTCCCCCAAGTGCTGGAATTATAAGTATGAGCCACTGTGCCCAGCCACAGATCCCTCTTGAAGAATCTACTTCACTCTGTCCTCAAAGACCTTCCATAAACAAATTTCTAAAAAAATATGACCTAACAAGATCTGAATGAGACCATGATATAACTAGAGTGGCAAGTGATTTTTTAAAAAGATAACAAGAAAATTCCATGTATCTGAATAATAATAACATTTCTAAAAAATTTAAAGGTCAAAGAAGAGACCAAAAATACAAAACTTAACAGACAAGTACTCAGTTAAAAACAAAAAAGCAAAACTAATGAAATTCAGCTAAAGTAGTACTGAGAGGTATGATACCATCTCTATAAAATTTTTAAAACAAGTGCTATTAGTCTGGCTGCATACATACATGAAAAAAAAATTTAAAGCATGTATGAGATGAATACACATTAAATTTATGATAATGGGGGATGAAAGATTTAGGATCAGAGTGCTTCACCATATATATAGCTTATTTCTATAAATGATGACAAGGATAATTGTAATATCGGAAGTAAAATGTGGTAAAATGTTAAGTCTTATCTGTTAAGTCTTCATAGTTGCCATGCCAAGCTTATTTCATATACTAACATGTAAATTACTAAATTTTCCATAATTTAGAAGTTTAAAACTTTTGTCATCCTCTAAAGGAAAACACATTTAAAGATAATTTTTTAAAAACCTGGGTATTTATACCAACAGCTTCTTCTAAATGAGCCAATTCAGAAATCAACAACTATAGGACATGAAATCAGTATTTAAGGTATTTTAAATATGACATACAACTTAAACTTACATTGAATGAAATACTCACATAATAGTTGTCATTTATTTGAACCATGGGTGCATTTACACAGGCCCCTAGATATTCCACCTCTATAAGAGTGAAAAGTTTGTCAGGTGTAGTCTCCCCAACCTTTATTCCTAAAAACGTAAATAATCTCCATTAGGACCAGGTTATACTTTGATAGAAATTCAGTTTAAGAAAAAGAAAACCCATAATACATTACAGAGGTATGCAGTAAGTATTTAAGAGTATTACATTTCTTTAAAAAAGAAAAAAAATTATGTAATTAGAACACGCAAGTATTGCTTTTCCTTTTTTTTTTTTGTGACAGAGTCTCACTTTATCACCCTCAGTAGAGTGCCATGGCATCACAGATCACAGCAACCTCAGACTCCTGGGCTCAAGCAATTCTCTTGCCTCAACCTCTTGAGTAGCTGGAACTACAGGCGCCTGCCACAACACCTGGCTATTTTTTAGAGACAGGAGTCTCACTTTTGTTCAGGCTGGTCTTGAACTCCTGAGCTCAGGCAGTCTGCCTGCCTTGGCCTCCCAGAGTGCTGGGATTACAGGTGTGAGCCATGGCGCTGTTTTTTTGTTTGTTTTTTGAGACAGTTTCATTTAGTCACCCTTGGTTGAGTGCATGGCATTGTAGTTCACATTGTAGTTCACAGAAAACCTCAAACTCATGGGCTCAAGTGGTCTCTTGCCTCAGCCTCCTGGGTGCCTGCCACAGCTGTTTTTAGAGAAAGGGTCTCACTTTTGGTCAGGCTGGTCTCAAACTCCTGAGCTCAAGCAATCCAACCATCTCAGCCTCCAGACTGCTGGAATTACAGGCATGAGGCATAGCCCATGCAAGGATTTAAGCAAATGTCTTCCTTTAAAAGACAATCAAACTTCAACAAACCCATCTCTAGTGTTTATTCTTATATAGCAGTGCATCAGACTATATTTTCATTTTGATTGCGAAAATTAAACTAAAATCAGTCACACTATATGATTAGCAAAAACTCAGAAAATACCTAATGTCAAAGATTATTAAGGTTATGAAAAAAATGGGTACTCTCATATGTTTAAGGAACACAATTTGGAAAAATATGATAAAGTCTAACCCATCAATTCTACTTCTTGTAAATAACCTCAGTATTTAATAGGACAAGTATGCAAAGATGTATGTACATGAAAGTAATTGCAGAGTAACTTAATTTATAATAGAAAAATGAAGCAGACATATATTGTGCTATAGAAAGATAATCAAAATAAAGTATAAAAAGCAAACATGGACATTTAATGTATTTATGTATTTAATAATCAATATGATATAAAATCTGTAATACACCCAACTGTTATCAGAATTTATACATTAGAGCTCAGGAGTAGGATTTTGAGCTGACTTCAACTTTGTGTTCGAATACTTCAATACTGTCCAACTATTATTACAACACGCAAGTACTGTATACTTCATAACAAAATTAAGTCCTTTTCTTGCATTTGACATATGTAGGTATAAATGCAGCAATGGCATTTCGTATGGAAAAATCCCCATTTACTTTTTAAATGCTACTATTATATATTAACACCTATTTCAAATGCCCCTTCCTGAAGCATTTTTACTACATTCTTATTTGTTCCATGGCTGCTTTAGAAGAATATATGCATAATAATAGTCATTTTTACATGTCACATGCTATCACACAGTAAGTGAAACAATTTTCTAAACAATCAAAATTTTAACACTCCTCGAAGCTTTTCAAACAAACTTAATGATTTACAAAGAAAAGATAACAGATAACTCAGCTTGGAGGCTAAGAACTAAGGTAGAACACAAAATTGGAAGAAATAAAGGTGGACAGTAACAGACAGCCTTCTACCAGGAAATAACAGATCCAAGAAGCTGGTGGAAGTTGGAAACCCCAAGAAGATAGAAATATGTCAAATCAATAAAGACAATTTTACTTTTTATCAAAGTCACAATATAATGTATACCATACCAAGCTTTTTCTGAATTGCTTCCAGAATGCTGTCAAGAGTTTCCAAGCCTAGGGCGGCGCCTGTGGCTCAGTGAGTAGGGCTCTGGCCCCATATGCCGAGGGTGGCGGGTTCAAACCCAGCCCCGGCCAAACTGCAACAAAAAAATAGCTGGGCGTTGTGGCAGGCGCCTGTAGTCCCAGCTGCTCGGCAGGCTGAGGCAAGAGAATCGCGTAAGCCCAAGAGTTAGAGGTTGCTGTGAGCCATGTGACGCCATGGCACTCTACCCGAGGGCGGTACAGTGACACTCTGTCTCTACAAAAAAAATTAAAAAAAAAAAAAAAAAAAGCCTGCAAGGGGTAGTAGTGCAGACCTGAATGTGATACTTTCCAACTGGCTTTCGATTATACATTGTATAAAAAGTTGCTACTTCGTATACTCTCATTGGAGGTACTTGTAAAACTTCCACAACCTAAAATATTAGGACATTTTAAAATATTAATTGAGCTTTATAGGTATGTTGTAAAAAGTACAATTTCAACATTGCCTCAATTTGGTAAAAATAGAAAAGTTCTTCAAAAGTGGAAAACATTCTTGTATTGATAATTACAAGATATAAACACGTTGATTTTTGCAGACATCTTACACTTAAATCACACAGAGTACAGAAATTAGTGGAGTCATAGCACTGCCTGCTCCTTCTACCTACTCCTCATCTCTGAGAAAGGATGTTCTTTTTCCCTTAATCTTTAAGTCTTTCACTATTAAGAATCTCTACTTTGACCAACTCATATTTTGTAATTTTAATAGTCTAAATGGCAAAAATTTAGTGGTCAAATCCCAATAAAGTAAACAATTAGATTTTTAAAACCCTACACAATTTTTCAAAAAAGCCTTGATGTTACTTGTGGGGTACAGTACGTGCAAATGGTACTGCAAAAGAGAAAAGCTTGAGAATCAAAGCTATTAACCCATATTTGTTTACATATAGATGTCTCTGCATACATCTCACACACACACTTCTCCAGAATAATCCAAAACACAACTTTCATTTCATATCACAATACTCTTTCAATAGCTGGATATAATAGACAAGTACTTCCCAACCCTTTGCATCAAGGCATGAATAGAAAATACCTGTTCTGATGTCCCAGGGTTTGGGACTAAGAGGGCCACTATCTCAGCATGCCTCTCTTAGTCAGCAGTTCTGTTAGGGAAAACAAGGCTTTCTAGATGTTTGCTAGGGCTGCTCCTTATACAGTTGATCATGACTATAATCATAGCTATAACTTTCTAGGTGACCTAATACCATTAAGACTTCCTATCTGACACTCTTAAAATTATACATATTATATGTAGTATGCCCACGTTCTAACATAAAAGAAGAGGTCATTAAATGAAATTCAGATGGAAAAAAATGTAGAACTTTATCAGGAATTCTCAAGGAAATGTATTCTCAAAAGACATCAAATCATGGCTTGACTGTGACACACAAACTAGCTGTGCTATTTAATCCAGTGATTCTAAACCAGGAATGTATGTGAATCTGGGGAGCTCTCTACCAAAATATACATGCTAGAGCCCTACTACTTAAGTAGTTTAACAAACCTGGACGGGGGCCCTGATTTGTCAATTTGAAAAAGCTCTCCCCTGGAATTCTCCCACACACCTCCCTATGTCTTAGTGACAGAGAGATAATTAGTGAGCTTAAGGATGGATTTTTTTGTGGTAAGGTTGGGTGTTAGTTGGGTGCTTCTTGGATTGGGGAGGGGGAGGGGAAACAACACTAAAAGTCCCAAATGTAAAGTGAAAAGCATCTTGATTCTATTCTCTGTACACTGTTTCCTGCCTCTTCCTCCGTACACATCCAACTCTAAAAAGACTAGAACAATATTTATTTGCATTTTTAGAAACAGAGTCTCATAATGTTGTCCAGGATGGTCTTAAACTCCTGGGATCAAGCCATTCACCCAGATCAGCCTCCCAAGTAGCTGGGACTATAGGCACAAGCCACCATACACAGCTTATTACTTAAATGTTCTGACATTTAGTTTCTTACTTATTTTCCTCTCCTAAGCTTGTCAATAAGACTCAATAAGACTTCTGACAGGCCTGCCATTATTAAAAAACATGAATTTTTACAAAAATCCCCCAAACCATAATTAGAAACACATACCTAAATCATTATTTAGAAAAGTAGGCTATTTAGCTTAAAATAATGTAACTCCCAAAGAAATGTGATTTATTGAAAAAATAACCACCTGACTATGTTCACTCAGGACAGTACCTCACTAAACTTGCTTTATAACGTTTTTCACAGTGAAGAAAATACTAAGGGTCCTCACAGTGTTAGTGTACTGTGCACGCAAAGCAAATAAGAGGTCAATAAACTAAATCTAGAATTTGCGTTAGGGATTCTATTAGATAAACCAAGGGCATTCATATTCTTCAAGGAAGATGATGGTCGAGCCTAACAGTTTTAATCCAGTGACGTCTACAGAGTGATAACAATGACGTATAGCAGCATCTCCGAAACTGCACTGATTTGGAAATGAATTCAGTCCTAGCTCTATCACTGAGAAATTATTACATAATAATTGGACATCTACCTTGTTGAAAACATTGCCAGGGAAGAAGTCAGTCCAGAGAAAAATCAAAGATATTTTCCATAATAAAATATGGCTTAGTTGTATAATTCTCATAAGAATCAAATAGTATGTGGGATTTTCTTTCTTTTTTTTTTTATTAAGGGGAAAGTGCAAATGCAGTCCCCCACTACCACAAATTATGCAGTCGAGTTTCCCACATTTGGGGAAATCGCAGGGGTCAGCACATCCGAAGTACAATGGATGAGCCTTGCTCTGAGAAAACCACCTTTGTGATCATGGTATCTCCCCTTCCAAGTAAGTATAGTATGTGTTTTGTTTGTTTGTTTTTGTTTCTTTTTTGAGAAAAAGTCTCACTTTGTTACCCTCGGTAGAGTGCTGTGGCATCACAGCTCACAGCAACCTCAAACTCTTGGGTTTAAACGATTCTCTTGCCTCAGCCTCCCAACTAGCTGGGACTAAAGGCACCTGTCACAATGATAGGCTATTTTTTGTTGCAGTTGTCATTTTTTATTTATTTATTTATTTTTTTGTAGAGACAGAGTCTCACTTTACTGCCCTCGGTAGAGTGCCGTGGCGTCACACGGCTCACAGCAATCTCTAGCTCTTGGGCTTATGTGATTCTCTTGCCTCAGCCTCCCAAGCAGCTGGGACTACAGGCGCCCGCCACAACGCTCGGCTATTTTTTTTTTTTGGTTGTGGTTTGGCCGGGGCTGGGTTTGAACCCACCACCCTCAGTATATGGGGCTGGCGCCCTACTCACTGAGCCACAGGCGCCGCCCGCAGTTGTCATTATTGTTTAGCAGGCTGGATGGGTTGGAACCCACCTGCCTCAGTGTGTGTGGCTGGCGCCCTAACCACTGAGCTATGAGCACTGAGCCAGTATGTGGTTTTTGTATAGTACTTTGTAAATGATATACTATATTGCCACACAAATGTAATTATATTATTAGGATATAAATAAACTTGAAATTTGGATTACTGCTGAAAGCTATTAGAAAAATAAACAAATCTTAAAATATGTACAAAGAGACTATCTTCATATTGTTAGCCAAAATGGGTCGCTCATATCATTTTTGCAGGTTCCAAGGTAGCAAAAATACTACTTATTATATAAATTTTTGTTAAAGCCTATAATCAAAGATGTACAATACTAAAAAGACTCATACTAGCTATACCCGGATCTTTTTTTCCTGTAATTCTAATGTTTAAATGTTATGCTAATTTTCAGAAATCTTGATGCTAAATTATACACATCTGGGATCTTTTATCTTTATTGTAACTGTTTCAAACCTTTTTTGGGGGTGGGGGTGGGGGAAACAAAGTCTTACTCTGTCACCCACGTTAGAGTGCCATGGTGTCAGCAACCTCAAACTCATGGGTTCAAGCGATCCTCCTGCCTCAGCCTCCTTGAGTAGTTGGGATTACATGGGCCCACCACCATGCCTGGCTAGTTTTTCTAGTTTTTAGTAGACAAGGTGTCTTATTCTTGCTCAGGCTGGTCTCAAACCCTTGAGCTCAGCTCCCAGAGCACAGGCATGAGCCACTGCATCCGGTCCAGCCCCCTCAAAAAACCTTCTTTCACCATAATACTTCTTCTATTTTCTGCAAAGATAGAAAGCTTAAAGGAACCAACAAAAAACAAATATAACTCAAGGAAACATATAAATGACTAAAGGGCTCCAAACTCCTGGGTTCTGACACTGGAGATTATCAGGGTAATCTCTACATAAGGAAGTTATCATACACAATCTCTCCTCTTTTCCAACTAAGGTAAAAATGAACCAGTACCTTATTCATTGCAGAGATGGGCAACGACCCATGCTGCCTTTGAGCTAAATCCAGGATTGGAAGCACAGCAGCTGCTTTATGCCCTTCTGGGTAGTTTTCTACAATTGCCTCTATCCTCTGTATAAAAAAGGAAATCACCCACTTTATACATATGAAAGCTACTAAATATTCTGTAAATTAATAATATGATGTTAACTTAGTCATACCTTATAGTGCGAAATCAAATGGAGTATCTGGTGCGAAATCAAATGGAGTATCTGGGTTATTCTCAGGAGTATCTCTGTGCTATACAAAGAAAAAAGATTTTTCAAAATTATCCAAATTCTATCAACGTGTGAATAACACTATATATCACTATACTATTACTTGATTGTTTAGTCTCTCCATTTTAATTACAACATGATATAGTATATCTATCTATCCTTCCATCAAAAAGAATGACTAAAAACATGAATGAGAATGATTACCAAAGTTAACAGAACTCAAAATTTTAGAAAAGTTTTAGGAGGCATTTTTTTAAAGGTTAAGGGAAGTAGCTTTAGGATCACTAAAACAAACAACAAAGAAAGTATTATCTAATTTCTTTTTTTTTTTTATTGCAGTCTTCCCAAACTACCATGTGTGCTTTTGCTATAATTCTTTTTTTTTTTGGTATTATCTAATTTCAATAGATAAGAGGATCTTCTAATGTAATTACCAAAACAATGCCAACTATGAGAAGCCTTATGAAATTAAGACACAAGGTTTGGCTCCCATAGCTCTGTGGCTAGGGTGCAGGCCACATACTCTGGGGCTGACAGGTTCAAACCCAGCCCAGGCCTGCTAAACACCAATGACAACTACACCAAAAAATAATATCCAGGTGTTGTGGCAGGTGCCTCCCTACTTGGGAGGCTGAAGCAAGAGAATTGCTTAAGCCCATGTTTGAGGTTGCTGTGAGCTGTGATGCCATAGCACTCTACCAGGGGCAACATAGTGAGACTCCGTCTCAAAAAAAAAAGAAAGAAAGAAAAGAAATTAAGACACAAAATTTTGAGTGTGAACGTACGTACATTTTTTCCAAAAGAAAAGGTATCAGCTTGTCAATGACCAAATCTGTGTCAAAAAACATTAAGGCTCATTACTTAGGGAAGGTACAAAAGGGCCATTTCTTCTCCATATATTTTCCATAAACAGAAAGTAATCAATAGCAAGAAGCTCTGTTTCTTCTAACAAGAAATCAAATGAGTCACGCTGAGATTAACACTTATATCCATTAAAGATATGTACGTGTGGTAAACACAGAACTGAATCTCTTGATATGTCAACTCTTGGGAGTTCTACTTTTTAAAGGATGTAAATTTAAAAAAGGAAAGAAAACAAACTTGGACAATGATCTTAAATATGTGGCCTATCTGGTATGTTTTTAGACAAAGATGATAATACATAGCAAAAAGCTATTTATTATAACATTAACTCTTAAATCATCATACAAGCCCATTACATTGCATTTAAACAACACTAGATTAATCGCTAAAAACTTCACCATGTAAGAAACAGGAATACATTATATTTTCCCTTCTGAATTGTACAAGTGAGCTGGTAAATTCATAGACTTCTCCCTGTAATAAAACCTTGACAACCAAAAATATAAAGGGCAGCTCCTAATATATTCACTACATTACTAAAATCCATAAATTTCAAACCACTATCATTTTGGGATTCCCCAAGCTACAGCCTCAGAACCTTCAGTCAACCCACATGATTGATATTTTGGGGGGTGTGGACGGGGAACAGAGTCTCACTTTGTTGCCCTTGGTAGAGTGCTGTGACATCATAGCTCACAGCAACTTCAAACTCTTGGGGTCAAGCAATCCTCTTGCCTCAGCCTCCCGAGTAGCTGAGACTAGAGGGGCCTGCTGTAACACTGCACTACTTTTAGAGATGGGATCTTGCTCTTGCTCAGGCTGGTCCAAAACTCCTGAGCTCAAGCAATCCACCCAACATGACTGAATTTTAAGAACCCAAAGAGTTGTTAGAATCAGGTTAAAGGCTCACACTAATTTCACCAAAGAACAAAGTAGGTTCTTATTCCTACAGTTTCCCTGGTGCCAATTTAAATGTGAGAGCTTTAGGTGGAACAACGTATCTTGTTAAATGTAAATTCAATTAGCAATATGTAAATATCCCAATGGCCATGATATACCAAAGATATTGGTGTTTGAGATATTTTGGCTTAATCACAATCCATTACAGATTCCTTTGTTCTTTCTCCACTCCCACTGCTTCACTTGACTAGTTAAAGACAGAAAATTAAAAAGAAAAAAAAAGATATTTTGGCTTATTACAATAGATTTACCCAAATTTCCAAGTCTTTTCTTTTTGAAGAAATCTAAGTAATTACTTACCACAAATAAAGCTCCTCCTGCTCCATTTTGCACAGCTGCCTTATGCAAACTCCTCATATGTCTTCCCTAAAATTTAACATTTTAATGCAGTTCAGTAAATCACAGCCTTAAGAAATGTTTCATAAGGAAATACTCTAAGATTCATAATTTAAAGCAATAAGATTAACTTATAGAAGTAAAAGGTCTCAAGAGCTATAGTCTACTACTCTACACCCTGCCCCTATTTCCAGAGACACATAAAAAATAAAGACACAAAGGCAAGGTTATTCACATGCCTTAGGTCACACACAAGAGTCAAAGGGAGAACCAGGACCACAATCCAGATGTGCTGAACTGTGCACCCTTTCTACCACACCCTGGCTGCCAATGGCACTGTCATTCTGGCCACCCTGCAGGGATAGGAAACCTGTTGTGGCTTTCTGATTACAAGATTCTTTTTTAAACATCAAAAGAGGCAAGAAAAGCTTCATCTTTCTCTACTACACCCCTTTTAATAAAAGGATTTGTTCTACAATATTTGAATTCAGTCAAAAGGCTACACTTGAGGACCCAGAAAGCCACATATCACCTTAACGCCACAGGTTCCCCACTTATTATTATTATTTTTTTTTTGAGATAGAGTCTCAAGTTGTCACCCCCTGGGCCATGGCATCATAGCTCACAGCAACCTCCAACTCTTGGGGTCAAGTGATCCTCTTGCCTCAGTTTTTCTATTTTTAGTAGAGACTGCTTTTCCTCAGGCTGGTCTTGAACTCCTGAGCTCAAGTAATCCACCCACCTTGGACTCTCAGACTGCTGCAATTACTGCGTGAGCCACCACGCCCGGCCTCCCCACTTCTTTATGAGGACCTAAATAAAAATGTTTTCATTCTATCCAATGAGTCATATACGCTATACAAATGAGTCAACTGTATCCTCCTTTTCAATCCTGCATTAAATTAGTTCAGAAACTCCAGCTGTAAAAGTAGTTGCAGAAAACTACTTATGACGTATGTTCAATTGCTTTGGAAAGAATCTGATTACTCCCTCTGTTGCCTTCATTTTTCTTTGCCCTTTTGCTCCTACCCTGCCCACTCAAGCAATCAACTATCACTTTAGATTCTTCCCACTTTTGAGTTCTGCTAACCACAGACAAATGAGAGAACCCTGAATTAAAACAAGCATGGAACCTGCAAAGAGTTGGGCAATTCAAAGAAGGCAAACCAAAGAAAGTAAAAGGAGTAATACAACACAAAATTATATATTTAACTTTTCCCTAGGTCCAAACAATGTTTCAGTTGATGAAGTATGTTTACCTGGAACATTTGCTTTAATTAACTAGACAAGACCTAGATGTAGAATAAGAAGCATAAGAAAAAAGATGGGAGTGATAAATATTAGTTTCAGAATAACTGGGGAGGATGCAATTAGAGGGGGCTTCAATCATGTTCGTTTTTTTCTTTCTTATGCAGCTGGTGGGTATGTAACTGTTATAATTCTAAAGAATGTTTTTATATATGATAATTTTTTTTTTTTTAGAGAAAGAGTCTCACTGTACCGCCCTCGGGTAGAGTGCCAGGGTGTCACACGGCTCACAGCAACCTCTAACTCTTGGGCTCACACGATTCTCTTGCCTCAGCCTGCCGAGCAGCTGGGACTACAGGCGCCCGCCACAACGCCCGGCTATTTTTCTGTTGCAATTTGGCCGGGGCTGGGTCCGAACCATCCACCCTCGGCATATGGGGCTGGCGCCCTACTCACTGAGCCACAGGCGCCGCCCTATATGATAATTTTTTTTAAACAAAGAATGCAACATTTACATTCAAGGAGACAGTCTAATTTTTTCCAAATTGCTTCAGGATCAATCTGAATTAAACACAAGATTATATCTATATTCCTAGACTGAGATAAACATGAAATCATGGCTGTAACTCCTGAGTAATACATAAGAACAATATCAGCATAAAACTTAACTGAAACTAAAATTTAGATGACAGCTATTTTTTCACCTTAGCTGAGAAGATATTAAACAAAAAAACCACAGAACAATTTTTGAGTAACATTAATAAATTATTTACTAAATCCTGAGAGAAAACAAAGATTTCATAATAAAGGCGAAGGATTAATTTTTAGAGTAAAGAAAGTAATCAGTCCTCTCTTTAACGTTCTCTGTTGACTGACTTTTTATCCACTTCTATAGTTGGGTTTCTGGGCTCAGTTCTCACTCCTATGTCCTTTTCTCCATAAGCTTATCCATTTTCATCAGTAACTCTACTCCTAGTACTCTCAGATCCTCTATGTATTTGGTGACAAAAAGCTAACAGCCTGAAAAGATAGTAGACATATAAATATCAATGAAAAAAATGAGTAAATACCACGAACAAAAATTTCACAGAATTCAAATAGTTAAATTTACTAGTAAGTAAGAACACAATTTAAAATAACTGGCAGCTGGCTTGGTGCCTGTAGCACAGTTGTTGCAATGCCAGTCCCATACACCAAGGCTGGCAGGTTTGAACCCAGCCCAGGCCGCTAAACAATGACAACTGCAACAAAAAATAGCCAGGCGTTGTGGCGGGCGCTACTTGAGAGGCTGAGGCAAGAGAATTGCTTAAGCCCAAGAGTTGGAGGTTGCTGTGAGCTGTGATGTCACGGCACCCTACCAAGGGCGACACAGTGAAACTCTGTCTCAAAAAAAAAAATGGCAGCTATCAAATTAGCAAAGTTTTTTTTTTTTTTTAAGATAATACTTCATTCTATTGAGTGTATAGAGAAATGGTGCTTATTATACATTAGATAAAAATTCAATTACCCTTTTAGGTAAGCAAATTACCTTGATGTATGGAGAGACTAAAAAAGTGTGCATCTTTTAAACCTAGTAATTATACTTTTAGAAATTTTTCTTATACTACGAAATGAGAATAAAGATTTACATAAAAACATGTTGCTTCTGTGATATTTACTGCAGCAAAAACCTAAAAGCTCAATATAGGGAGGTCTTTTTATTTTTTTTTGAAACAGTCTCATTATGTCACCCCTTGGTAGAGTGCCGTGACGTCACAGTTCACAGCAACCTCAAACTCTTGGGCTTAAGTGATTCTCTTGCCGCAGCCTCCCAAGTAGCTGGGACTACAGGCACAACGCCGGGGTATTTGGCTTTTTTTTGTAGTTATCATTGTTGTTTAGTAGGCCTAGGCTAGTTCGCACCCACCAGCCTCTGTTTATGTGGCTGGCGCCCTAACCACTGAGCTCCAAGTGCCAAGCTGGGGAAGTCTTATTACTGATAATTTCAACACTGAAATATTATATGGCTAACAAAAATATTTCCTAATTTTTTTTCCCCATATAGAAAAAGCATTTGGTCCACAATCAGAATTGGAAACCATCAGGGTTAAGCAAAACAAATACACCAAAAATAGCATTAACTATCATCCTAATGATACTAAATTTAGACACTAAGGAAAAGACTGGAAGGCCAAAAACAATTACAAGTGTGAATCTCTGTTCTTATTACGTTAACAAGATTATGAGGGACTCTTTTATATTTATCTCTATTTTCCTAATTTCCTATTTAGCATAGAATAATATGACAAACTGAAAGTAAAAAAACTTACTTAAAATTAAGTGTTCATTAGGTACAAAGGAAATTTATCACCTCTACTGTTAAACACACTTCTTGTTCTAATCTCTGTATATCAAATTAAACATTACCAATCCCTACATTAAAAATGCTTCTATTTTAGATCAATATTTGACTTCTTTCTCATTAATCCAGGATGTGTCATGTACTTTCACTTAAAATAGAGAGTGAACCTTGAAAATTGTTCTTTAATCTATGTAGCTAAATATTAGAAGATCTATTATTTTTTATTTTTATAGTATTTTTTCTGCTCCCAGGGCCTGTTGTGTCCTGCCTCCTCTTTCCCCTGGTCTCTGTCTCCATCTGGTTATCAAACACCATTGAAGGCCAGGTTTGGAATTCCACTTGTGAAGTCTGAGGCTCCTTTACAAGTTTTTAGAGTTTCTTCCAATATTAGGAAACAACTGGGTGATGACGTGCACTGCTAGGATAGATTGTCCCTCCACAGTGTCAGGATCTAAACTGGGAAGGAGGGAGTCAACGGAGACACCTTATCTGGCAAGTGAAGACAGTTGAGATTAGGCAGAGTGTGAGAGGTTTAGGGATAGAGTCTGGGCCAGGGTCTGCAAGAAGGAGAGGAGGCCTGTCCAGTGATTAAGGATTGACTTTATTTTAAAGGAGCAGAACAGAGTCTGACTAGAAGTCAGCCCCTCACCCAGTTTCAAGGGTTTTTTATTAATGTAGTTGAGTGTCAGAGGGGGTCACAAAAGACAAAGGAAGTCTTCTTTGGAAGGTGTTAATCTTATATGTAGGCCTTTCTCTAGTGCCAGCCAGGACAAGGGTCTGAGATTCTGATGCTTCCCAGGAACACTGGCTTTGAAGCATTCAAGGGAAAGGGGTTACTGTGACCATGCCATTTGGTTTCTTACCGGCTTTTTATCAGTAGCTGTCTTCCTAGGATGGCTATCGTCCTTTCAGGGTCATGAGGAATTTCAGGAGTGTGGGAAGGGGGCTGCTGTGATCATGGATTTTGATTTCTGGCCTGCTTTCTTTTTCTACCTATCTCCCAAATAGCTGTGCTGCTGTGAGGGTTGTGAGGATTTCTTCCCGCAACTCCCCACTTTTATTTTAAGGATAATCTGTAATCTCTCAAAACCACTTCCTGATGGAGTGGGCCATAGACTCTTTAGGGGTAAGTGGGGACTTACTGGAGTTAGAAAGATTTCAGTGTTGTCTTGAACGAGCCTCCTAGAGAAGAAGGACCTGGGTGACATGTTGTTGAGTTCACTTCAAATGGTGTTCCAAATTAGCTGGGTCATAGTCCATTTAAGGAGCAGACCTAGGGAGACACAAAGTAATAAAAGAATTAAAGGGGTGATTAGAGGTAGGACCCAAGGGAGCCATCCTTGTGAGTCAAACTGAGATTGCCAGCTGTTTTCTCTTTGTCTTCGGAAGTTGTCATTCTGCTAATTTCTTGGCTGCATCTCTGATGAGTCCAGACTGGTTGACATAGAAGCAGCACTCTTCATCTAGAAACAAACACAAGCCTCCTTTTTCTGCAGTAAGAAGGTCTAACACATCTGTTTTGGAAGCTTATGGCTGCTAAGGAATCTATTTGATCTTGTAGTTTTATAAGGTTTTGGGATATTTCCTTTAGGCTTTCTTGTAGGTCTCGTGATAATATGTGGAAGAAATGTAGAGAAGGTCCTTCAACTCTGAGTCCTGTCCCATTCCCTGGGGCTATTCCAGGGTGACAAGGAGTGAGATTAGAATGGAGCTTTTTGGGGGCTTGCCACCTGTTTTTATTGGAACGGGTAAAAATTGATTAGGAGGGGCAATGTTTATATTAAGAGACAGATATACAAGAGTGAAAGTGCCTGCCAGTTGGTGGGTAGGCAAGAATATGTTTTTTTTTTCCACAAATAAAAAATAGACCTTCTTGTGTTAGACATGAGCTAAGGTGGAATGAAAAGAGGGGGAGGAAATTGTAAGTTCTCCCATGTTGTCCTGGTTCATTACCCCAGACTGAAAAAGAACCAGCAAGTGTTCTTCCCCCAATAAGAGGGGAGGTCTGCTAGCAAAGATGGGCCTGGGGGAATAAACTTGGATTGGCTACTAATGGAAACATCTACAGTAGAGCAGGGTCTTTTGAAGTTCACAACCCATGGAGGTGTATATCCTATTAAGTGTCTAATACGTGTCACGGATTTACCAGGTGTCCCCAATTTCTGTTACCTCAGAGCAGAACCAGAGCACGAAGAGTAATGTTTTTAAACAATAAGGATCAGGGCAAAGGGAGTGTCTAACCTGTTAACACTTTCTTGAAAAAGATATAGAAAGCAAAATGCTTTAGTTCAATTGTCATTCAACTGCTAGTAGGGTGACACTTTTCACCAGGATTTGTTAAGCCAGAGCAATTTTGGCTTATCCTTACCCCAAATAATTCCCAAGTGAAAGTCTCAGGATTAAATCTCTCATAACCAATAACGTAAGTTAATTTCTAGGGTCATTACACTTTTAAAGTAACCTAATGCACAGTCAGCTGTTCCTTTTAGAATCCTTAGGATGGAATTGTGGGGGCTCTTTGGAAAACCCCTGTACTGCCTCCTACTCTCAAAGCCATTGTTTCTGGACAAACTCAGTGATTTCAACTGTTACTGACCTAACTTTATAGGCTTGATTGAAAATTGGCTTGTTTTATGTACATGGGGCAAACACAATGGCTGCCTGGCTAGATATATTTCACTAAGTTAGTAATACTCTTATAAGCCCAGGGAAATTTGCCCTAACTTCAGTGGTTGGCCCTTTAAGTAAGGAAGGTGTGGGTGTTGGGGGGTGGCAATGAGGGAGCAGGAGCCAGCAGAGCTAGACTAAAATCTAGGGAGATGGCCGAATGTGTATTTTGATTTTCTCGTTCTTAGGATTTCTTCTCCATAAATATATCAGCACTCTTGAGGATATGGTGTAATGAAAATCATGAGCTTTCCCATCAGACAGACTCAGATTTGAATTCTCTTCTCATCACTCACTTGGTTCTGTGAAGCTTTGGTCCTCCATTTCTAAAAGTATAATTAGAACATTAAATCTTTCAGTTTATGGAAAACAATTAACATAGTGCCTGGTGTACAATAAGGGTTCAAAAGTTTCATTTTGTTTCAGTACCTAACAAGCTGGTCTGCTCTATCTGTGGAATACTTTAGTCAGGAATTCTAAATTACAGTTATCTCCTAAGTCACATCCTACTTATTAAAACAGCCAGAGACCCATCACCCCTCTTAGCATGCCCACAAATGACAATACTAACCTGCCTGTAGCCTGCCTCCGAGGGTTTCTAATGAATAAAGTGAGATGCAGGCTGAGTCCTTCTTTGCTAAGAAGGCACATTTCTAAGAAGAACAGATAAGAGCAAATTAGTGTAAAGTCAAAACTCAATGGAAGGGAAAAATGAGAAGGTTACTGCTGGATGAGTGAGTGAGAACAAGAAGGACTTTAAGCAGGAAATTTGAGGGTGCAAAGAAGAGCGACCAGTCACAATGGTGGACTGAAGTGTTTGAAGTGTTACATGCTGAGGGAGGGTATGTGCAAGAGAGGTAAGTGAGGACAGTCCTTTGTGATCCTTCCCATTTCTCAGGTTTATCTCAGATATGTGGGACCAGAAGGGAAAATTAAAACCAAACAGCCAATAACTTAGCTATACAAACTTCAAAAACAGACTATTTTGAGGTTGCTGTGAACTATGATGATGCCACAGCACTCCATGCAGAGGCAACAGACTGAGACTCTGTCTCAAAAAAAAAGTATTATATATTATAATATAAGCAAATAATATATAATATAAGCAAAATGTCACCTAAGCCATTATCGGATTCACATTGCTTGTTACTTTCCCAACATGGGACTGAATCTTAGCTGCTTCCATGGCTGAGGTTAAAGTTTCTGGCAGAATTTGATCAATGTTTCCCAAGCAAGTAATCAAAATAATTAAAAAGCAATGAATATAATTCTTGCCTAATCAATCGGCAAATTGCTAATAGCTGCTGTTGGTAATGTGGGGAGCAACAGACTGTCACCTAGTGATGGTGGCAGTGCGATAAGATGGTCCTCTGCAGAAGGTAATCTGGCAAAATGTGTTCAGTTTCTTTTCTTTTCTCTCTTCATTTTTTTTTTTTAGACAGAGTTGAATTTTGCTCTGTCACCCCAGCTAGAGTACAGGGGAGTCATCATAGCTCACAGCAACCTTAAACATTTGGGCTCAAGTGATTCTTCTCCTCCAGCCTCCACCTTCCACGTGCCATCATGCCTGGCTAATTCTCCTATTTTCAGTAGAAATGAATGTCACACTTGGCTCAGGCTGGTCTTGAACTCACAAGTTCAAGCAATCCTCCCACCTCAACCTCCCAGAGTGTTAGGATTACAGATATGAGCCACCACACCTGGCCTAGTTAGTTTCTTAACATGTTTTTTTTTTTCCCCTAATGAAAGTACACAAAAATGTCCATCACAGTGTTCTTAATGACATTGAAACCTTGGAAGCTATGTAAATGATTAATAGAGAACTGATCAAATAAATTATAGTACAGCCAGTAAAGATACCCATGATGTGTTAAGTTTAATAAAAGAAGGATTACAAAATATCACATGTAACATTACTACAGTTTCTGTACATACATATGTATTTCACACTATTTTAAATTGCACATGAACTTTATGGCCACCTTGTGTGTGTACATATATGTATATACACTATACACATAAATGAAAAAAATTTAGCAAAATATGGTGGGAGAATTAAAAGTAATTTTTCATTTTTTTCTTTATGCCTTACAAATTAATAATTGTCTTTTATACTCATTTCTTTTTAGTGGATACACACTTCCTTAGAGTGTGCTTTTTACTGCTATCAGTTTTCATTCAGGTTTTAATTTAGGGTGTGGGCTGGGGAGAGAGAAATGAGCCAATTCTTAGGTTCTTTGGGCAATTTTCAGTCTAGGCAAAAGAAAACAACTCTGAACTCCCTCCCACAGTCTGCTCCTTAAAATCACCATGAATATTTGAATTCATGTCTTCCTTGACAAAAAGATTCATATAAAATTTCTTGAAATAGCCAATTTTCCTTGCACATAAAATTTTCCTTGACTAAGAAAAGTTGCATTTCATCTCAGTAGTTCATTTACTGCATATATTTGGGTCGTTCGACATAAATAGCCTAGACTGTATAATAAAAAAATGATCAGAGAAGGGTAGAATTGATCAACTCATCTACTGTGCAAATATATTTTCCACCCCTATTATACACTGGGCACTAGGGCCCTGGAGATACAAAGGCAAAAGACCACAGCCCTTCTAGGGAAGACCTTACACTTGCTGGGAGAAGATTATAATACAGAGCCTGTGTACAAGATGAAATGGTTGGGGAAAGAGTGCCCAATTTCTTAACAGGGTTGGGGGTCAGAATAACTTTCATAGAGTACGTGACACTGGGCTGGCACTTGAAGGCTATGTTGGAATTTGCTATAAATAGGGTTTCTCGGAAGTAAGTTTTCTTTCACCTGAAAGAAGTGAAAGATAAGCTTTCCTTGAGAGCAGCTAGAAGGTCAAGGTGGCAAATTAACCTCTTGAAGAGATACCTGCTAATGAAAAGAGTTAGAGGAGACATTTCCACCTTTTCCTAGGGCCACTTCCTCCCAGGTAACTTCAGTGCTGTTAGTAACAGGGGCATCTGATGTTGGTGCTGAGGCTTTCATTGTCCTTTATAGAAATAAGATGCTTTTGGCAGGAACTTGCACAGTGATACTGAGTGTGTTAGTGTCAAGAGGACATATGATAGAATTTTCAAGCCCCATAAGAAGGGGCTATGGTATGAGGGCACTGGAAGGGCAGGAACTGTCATGTAAAGTCTGAGATAGTTTAATTTGGTGGGACCTGGTATCAGCATTTTAGAGCAGGAAAGCTTAGAAAACAACTGGTCCTCATTTTACAGGTTAAAAAAATTAAAAGTTACTGAGATTGCCAACGTCTTAGCAGCGGCCTTCTTCATGAATAATTATGGAGTGGAATCTTCTGTGTAAAGGTCCTCTAGTACATCTCCATAGACCTTCACAGGGGTGGGAGGTGGGCCTCACTCTGCTCACGTGACAGCAGAGGTGCTGCTCAGTTTCCTAGCTTCCAGCTCCTGTGTTTCTTCTGTTTAGATAGTCAAAGGTCAAAAACTGACTAAGAACAGATGAGTTCTTTCCTTTTGCATCATTTTTCAACTTTTCAAAGGGCTTATAATAAACCATCATTTTCCATTATTTATTTAAAGGATTTGTTTTACAGAATTTGTAGTT